>NC_136914.1:30622313-30841114 GCF_949752795.1 Hyperoodon ampullatus | reverse complement strand
TTCCACTTGAGAAAGTTTTCTTAGAACACCTATGAGTGACAATGAAGTACTACAGCAATTAGTTTGTAACTGTTATGATCTAAGGCATAGATCAATATCAAGAACTTGATGTCATATCTCCATAGACTGACTCTGCTTAAAATTTGTATTTAACTTTGTAATCTAGATATACACTACTCATCTTGAGTTCTGGGGATTTTCAGGTCTGTAATGAACCACTGAACTGATTCCAAAATTGCCTGGAACAACATGTAATCACTTTTATGTTTTATTTCCTATCAAAAAATTCAATAGGTGGTAAGAAAAGACTTTTATGTTTACTTGTCAAGCTGAGAAAAATTAGCGCTTTAGAGTTACAAGTCAACTGAAATTTTAGGAACAATTTCTTGCAAGCACATCTAATGAAAAAGAAGCGATATTTCATATAAATAACCAAGGTGACTCAAACAGTAAGCTGCTATGAAAAAAAATCTCAAATATTAAGCTGTAAAAAAACTTTTGATAATTGTTTTAATATGCCATTAGGTATTTGTAAATAATTACATATGGATTAAAATTAGGAAAATAACTCTGAAAAATTAAGATTTAAAATGTGTCTTTATGTTGAAACATTGATTTAATTCTCTATTCATTGTTTCTAAATATATGAGTATTATTTCTACTATTTAGAGAAGAGGTTACTATAAATGGTAATATTTCTCTATTTAACAACAAATCACTTCAATTAATTTGCTAAGGGAGATTAAGGAAGTACATTTTGAATTTCTTATTTAAATACATTTTCATCAATGATATAGTCAGATTATTTAGCTCTGTGTTTTTGTTTTGAGTTTTTATTTTCTGTGGTTATTGAGAAGATTTTGATGTTTAAATATCTTTCAAAATATTTGTGCTATTTAATTTAGGAAGTTTTGAAGGGGTTATATTTTCTTTGGTCTAAACCAAAGGCCCTTCATATATTGTGGGTAGACAGTCACTTGTCTAGTAAAAGTGGTAGATTTTGATTTGTTAATTTTTTAGTATTCAATTTGTATAACTTTTGAGGAAGGAGGATCAATGACATTTTTTATTTTCATGGAGTGGATTATAATTGTACTAGGGTTACTTCATGACTCACTGTTATGTTTTCATTGTGCTCAGTCTTAAATTAGTCATGCAATTGAAGCACAATTTGTAAGGATAATAGTTAGAACATATTGAGCCTTTTGAATAATTTACTTAAAAAATAGAGTGGACTAAAGGGTTTTTCCCTAACATCACTAGGATGTATGAGTTATAGATAATATTTTCAGGATTGTATATTACCAAGAGGCTATATTTGTATATTTGAGAGGAACAAAAATGTTAAGAAAGCTGAACCATTGGAACCACTGGAAATTATTTTTTTTTTTACTTTTATAAAATATAGACATTTTTACCAAATATATTAATTAGGTACTTCCTCACATTTCATTTATTATTAGAACATTTATTAGTATCAGCTAAAAGGAATCGGACTGAACAAAATTTGAATCTTGGCACAAGATTTTGATTATATTGGTGAAAAAACAACAATAAAAGGAAGGCCTTTAGAATAACCCCAGGAAACTAGGGCTCCTCTAAGACATGGGCTTTTAAAGCTCTATTGTCAAGATGTGTTGATCTTTTATATTCTTTTAAAATCCACAATGTGCTCCTAGCAATGAGTTTTGAAATATTTACTTCTTTATTGCAAGCTTCTGAATTTTATTTTTTGTTTTGTTTTTTTGCGGTACACGAGCCTCTCACTGTTGTGGCCTCTCCCGTTGCGGAGCACAGGCTCCAGACACGCAGGCTCAGCGGCCATGGCTCACGGTTCCAGCCGCTCCACGGCATGTGGGATCCTCCTGGACCAGGGCATGAACCTGTGTCCCCTGCATCGGCAGGCGGACTCCCAACCACTGCGCCACCAGGGAAGCCCAAACTTCTGAATTTTTATTGCTCCTGCTTTACAATCTGCTACAGTTTACAATACAAACTCTTTGCTGATTGCTTTGTAGCAGAAAGAAACCCATATGTTATGAGGCTATTAATGTGTTTTTGTCAATATTCCACCAAAGCATCACACTTTGTTCTTTCTGCTAGTGTAATTTTCAAGCCTTTTTGCTGTGATGTTAACTAAATTGTTTCTAACTCTAAGCCTTAAATATTTTCATGTTCTGGATATATCATCCAAAAAAATGAAATAGAAAGCTCTCGTTTTAAAATTTGGGTTTTGCATGCTACTTGATATTGTACAAATGTCTATCAAAACATGTAATCTGGGATATAGTCCTTCCTTTTGTGTTCTCACTTTCCAACTTCTCTTGCATTATTCTCCTTACTTTACATGTTAAAATATCTGTTCTTAGAAGTTTCATATCAAACATGTATTGTGTATATATATATTACATTTATATTTGTGCACACAGTATATAGAATATATACATATCTTTAAAAAATATATATATAGTATATGCCTCTATATAAAGCATATGTTTCACCGTGAAATGAACTTTTTTTTCCTTTCAGGACGAAAATGTAGTTTCCTATGTGGGTGCACTAAAGCAACTTTCAGCAGATTTTCAGACTCCTGGGATGATGGAAAAATAACAAAATATATTAGTAGGGGAAGAGGAAAGGTATTTTTTACTCCCTGCTTGAAAAGTGACAGAATAAAAGAATCCTTGAGCAATGTGTCAAATAGATCCTTTTCCTCCTTGTGGAAGAAAAGAGTCTGAAGCTAAAAAGAGGAAGCAGCCTTTGTGAGTCTTACTTGCAAACTGTGCCAGCCTACCCAAGCTTTTTGTTCATTCTTAACATACTAAACATCTTGAAACATCTAAGAATATTGAGATGGAGAACAGCAGTGCAATCTAAGGTAGAATATCATTCTAATTATCAGTTCTGAAGTGGAACATTGGTTTTTTTTTTTTTTTGGATGCTTAATAAGTGGTTCAAACTTTGAAATAGTTCCAGCATTTTTAAAAACTCAAAGAAGATATGCATGTGAACACTGGATCAATTAGTTGGACTCCATGAGTCCTGTCTTACAGGCCCAGAAGCTGTGGCAATGCTTTTATACGTTTGTTTCAAATATTCATCACTTCAGTCATCTGAAGAAATTTGAGCTGGTCATATGTTCTTTCTGACACTCAGTAAGAAATGCATTGTTATAGATGGATGGACTTCTACGAGAATGTGATTCCCTCAATATTCTCTTTCCCTAAATCTCCTAAAAAATTAGAAACACATTTCATTGCATAAAGCTTGCGACTCTGGTCATCTAATTCAACATATCCTCAATGTCCTACACAAAGTGAATATTTCTGCTATGATGACAAATTCTGTACATGGTGACGAGTTCTAACAAAGAATGAGACCGTCGAATGGATTCAAATGAATGGAGAATTTTTAATGAACTGTAAGTGTTGCAAATTCACATAAAAAATAGATTTACGGGCTTCCCTGGTGGCTCAGTGGTTGAGTCCGCCTGCCGATGAAGGGGACACTGGTTCGTACCCCGGTCCGGGAAGATCCCACGTGCCGCGCAGCTGCTGTGCCCGTGAGCCATGGCCGCTGAGCCTGCGCGTCCGGAGCCTGTGCTCCGCAACGGGAGAGGCCACAACAGTGAGAGGCCCGCGTACCACACACACACACACACACACACACACACACACACACACACAGATTTAACCTAATGTTTACTTCACACACCTATTTCACTGCAGTGGGAAAAACTTAATCTTAGCCAATTCCAGAATCTTCCACTCAGGGTAGACATCTAAATTCTTGAAATAAAATGACAGTGGCTTAACAAAATTCCATGAAATTAGGAGGGTGCTTGCCTGTGCAAAGATCTAGTGAGATGTCCGTTGTCCCATGTGAACCTTGATCTTTGATTCTGAAGTTCACGCTGAGTGTCACCAGGGCTTGTCTGCCCAGTCCCGTTAAGTCTTGGCTTCTTTGCTTCTTCTTCTTGGAGACACAGAATCATTCCGCTATCCTCATGTTTTGTTAGTGACATACGCCCAGTCTAGCTGAATATATTTTCCAGTCACCCCTGCTTATGAGGACTCTCCCCAGGGAAGATGCTCTGGTCTTCTTTGCCCTTGGGTCTCAGACCCTAATTTCCAGGGATCCTGTCTTCCTGGTGAGGCAGGTTTCATGAAGTCTTTATCTGGAAACCATATTCATCTGTGCTGTTATGAATTCCTCCTATCTCTTTCTCTTCCTGTCCCTCCCCATTCCTGCTTCCAGCTCACCTGTAGAATCTTTTAAAAAATATATGGCCCCCAAATATTTTGTCTTTGCTTCCACATTCCTCTAAGGAGTTTGTTATTTCAAAGACAAAAATTAGAAAAAAAAAAGAGTACTGCCCCTTTCTCTGACCTCTGCTCCTCACTTCCTTCATTTGAGGAAATAAGCAGAAAATAGGCTAATGGGAGAGTGGGGAGTGAATTTGGGAGGATGAGACATGTAAATTGCACAGATGAATGTTTAGAAATATTACTTTGCTACATGAGCAATGAAACTTAGCATTTGGTAGACTGATGTCATAGGAAGAACACATCTAAATTACCTGACTGTGAAAGATGGATTGTTGAATATATTTATTATCAATAGACTTTATGGATCATGGGTAGAATTAAAAATACTTTTATGTGATCAGAATCCCTTTTAAAGCAAATCTAAAATTCTTTTTCATAAAATTATTACATGCTGCTCATATGGGATCTCTCATCTGGTCCCATGATAAATTCAAATGAATGAGCAGGGCTATTTTAAAAAGCCAAACTCAAATGTTATCAGAAAAAAATTGGTCCTGCTTAGTTTTTATACCAGCCTATCTTTTTCGACCTTAGTGATAAAGAAGGTTATATGTAACACATTGTATAAGGATGGTGCAACTCTCCCTGCAGGGCACCCTGAAAGCCTTGGGAAGAAGAGGTCTGGGATCCTTTTTTAATCGGAGTCTCTCTAGCAGCAAAAAGCTTCCAGGAGCTCCTCTGGAAACAAACCCCAAAGATAGAACCTTTCAAGATGAACGTTCTCTTCGGTCCTGGGGCTCGCGTTTAAGTGGCAAGGCGCTAGGGTGTGCACGTAAAGAAAAGCAGGGTTTTAGTTCTCAGTCCTACTCTGAGATGAACAGACAGAACTCTGATGAAGGCTGAGGCCCTGGTAACATATTTCGTCACTATTAAAGCGCTAAATGGCTTAGAAAACTTGGCTGTGAATTCATTCTGCTATTCGGCTCATGTCACTTTGAAAAATTTTGAAAAGTATGTGTAAAATCAGCCCTGTGTGTTCCAATACACTTTTATACGAGGCGGATCATTGCTTGGAATTAATTATAAAGGTGTGTCCTTTCGGGTAGGAGCCAGCGCTGCCTCTTCCCCTTCGTGGCCGGCAGGGGGCAGCAGACAACAAAGGTAGCCTTACCATGCACAAGTAAATGGAGTTTGATCCAACTAATTCTTAAACAAGTGATGGCATTTGCAGAAGAACTGGCGTAAAGACAGGCCATGAGAAAAAAATGGCAGGAGTGGAGCATGAAGGGCCTTGAATACCATGCTAAATCTTTTTAGCTTCATTTGAACAATCACTAGAGGTTTATAAGCAAATGACATGACTGTGAATTGTGTAAAGTAAGATTTGCATTTTAGAAGAATCATTTTGAAAACAGCATGAAGGCTTCCCCACTCTGAAGTCAAAAAAGCAAGTGTTTATTTTTTTAATTAGTTAATTAATTAAAATTTTTTATTGGAGTATAGTTGATTTACAAAAAAGCAAGTATTTATTCTTTCTAGGTATAGTACTAGGTGCTTTACCTGCTTACCTACTTTAATAATTTTTACTCTAGGAGGAGAAAAATTAAATCGCTTACCCAGGCCAGTCAAAGAGGAAGTGACAACTTTTCCTACAGTACCCTGATGTCTCTTGCTCAAGATTGGGGGGACCAGTTAGAAGGATCCTTCAGTAATCCAACTCAGAATCCATGAGATCCTGAACTAAATACAGATTGTTAAAAGGTAGAATTACCTGAACTCCGTGCTTCATTGAGCATAGTAAAGAAATGTCTAAAATTACTCCTAGGGTAGGGAATGGATAACATGGGCAGGTATCACTGCTAGTGTCTGAGACAAGAACTGTGAATTACGAACACAAATTTGAGTGTGTGCATGTGTGTGTGTGTGTGTGTGTTTGGGCAGCGGTCCCCAACCTTTTTGGCACCAGGGATTGGTTTCGTGGAAGACAATTTTTCCACGGACGAGGGGCGGGAATGGTTTCGGGATGATTCAAGCGCATTACATTTATTGTGCACTTTATTTCTATTACTATTACGTTGTAATATATAATGAAATAATTATACCACTCACCATAATGCTGACAGGAGGCGGAGCGGTAATGAGAGCGACGAGGAGCTGCTGTAAATACAGATGAAGCTTTGCTTGCTCGCCCGCTGCTCACCTACTGTTGTGCAGTCTGGTTCCTAACAGGTACAGGTCTGTGGCCCAGGGCTTGGGGACCCCTGTTTTAGGGGATTATGATTCCAATGGGACATGTAAGTGCAGGTATCTAGTAGAATGTTGATAAAGTGGACCTGGAGAATATTCTGGGCTGGACAGAGAGATTTGTGGTTCATACATACCTAAGTGGTAGTTGGAGAAAACCACCTTGCACGCAGTTGTCCTCACCGTGCAGAGGGAGGAAACGTGCGGCACAAGACCTTTCGAGGCACAGATTCTTTCTCCTGGATAAAAATCGCGCTTTGCTAGCATAGGAGAATACAGCTTTCCAAACTCTATATCCAGGGATTCTGATTAGCACCCAGCAGAGGAAGGTAACGAAAATGGTAGGAAACAGCAGGGCAGTGTCAGTTCCAGACGCCAAAGGAGCATAATCAGCAATGTTGGAAATTTCAGAGACCATTAAACTTTGGAGATGGAGGGTAACTAATTCCTACTGGGTGTTACAGCCTGTTGGTCAGCTTTCTACCCTGTGATGCAGACCTATTTCCTTCCAGTGCTACCTCTTTCCCCCCATTCTTTTAATACAAAAAATACTGAAGTGTTTTTAAGAATTTTTTCTTTTACTTTTTTTTAAAATTGAAGTATAGTTGATATACAGTATCATGTTAGTTTCAGGTGTGCAGCAAAGTGATTCAGTTATGCATATCTCTATCTCTATATCTATATATTCTTTTTTCAGATTCTTTCCCCTTATAGGTTATTACAAAATATTGAGCAGAGTTCCCTGTGCTCTACAGTAGGTGCTTGTTGGTTATGTATTTGATACATAGTAGTGTGTATGTTAATCCCAACCTCCTGATTTATCCCTCCCCCTCCCTTTCCCCTTGGAGGGCTTTGATTAGGGCTTGCTGCTATCATTCTCTGTTTCTGGACATGAACTTCAACCGAGAAAACAATTCACTTTCAGCAAAAATTCAGTTAGAGTGTTGTCCAAAATAAATACATACATACATGAGGGTGGACTCACCATTTATATCACCACCATCAAGTTTTGTCTCTGCCATGTAGGGGCACTTAGTCCAGAAGTAGACTGCTGCAGGAAGATTAGAAACAGCATACATTTCAGACATCCTTGTATCCTCACATCAAATGCGCTACTTGAATCCAGGAGGTTACTCCTTACTCAAAATATTTGTTTTGGCTTCAAGTGTGAGGGTGCTGAGTTTTGCTGCATGAAATCATCCTCCAATCCACCTTGCTCTTCTACCTCCCAACACACCTCCAGCCTGTGGAAATCACCCACAGGGATCAGAAGCGCTGACGTGGTCAGCAAGCAAATAGTAAATGCTATTCATAAAGCTCTAAGTCAAGCCTGAAGCAAACTCACACAGAACACCAGAAAATGAATTTAATTTTAAGTTGAGATAGGGATCAAAAGATATAGCTTGGGATTTGGGGATAATTAAGTGTAGGATTCAGTTAAGAGGTTTCACCTGTCCAGAAAATAGAAGTCAAACAATCCGATGACTGACCTATAAATCTTTGCTGTATTTGACATAATAAAATGACAGATCTGGTCATGTATTGTTTTAACAGGCCTTGTACAACTTGACTGAAATGTTTAATTCAGAACATAGGAAAGTCAATTCTAGGTTCAGTAACTGAGATTTTTTTTTGGATGGATTTAAAATTATTTTTGCATAAATTTGTTTTGTAATTCTAATGAGGATTGCCTTTGACTGAAATAATAGAATTGACAAGAACTCTGGGGCTTAGAATTCTTTTCAGATGCTTCTACAACTTTTCCTAATAGAATATAAATGTTGATAAAAGCAGCATATCCAAAAACATCTAGATGTAATTTAAACATTTATTTTTACCATTTATTTTATACTATGTGTAATCACCTGGATGCAGAAAATTGATAGTGGCCAAAAAATTTATTGTATGCAATCTGTTAAAAATATCTCGAAGGATAAAATTAAAAAAGGAAAGGAAACGGAAATCTGATCTAGTCTTATGTGAGCAGAGAGAATTCTTGGTTCACAGAGAGGGATGCTTAGTGCCAGCCTTTACTTCCTGATCATTACCTTCCCATGCCTCCTCCTCCAGTTTCTTCTAAATGTTCATTAGGGCACACATTAATAAATTTTTACTGTTCTTCTTGCCTTTGTACAATTTTTAATAGTTAAAGCCAGTATCTTCCTCTCTTTCAGTGACTTTACATCTTTTACTAAATGTCTACTCTTTGGATAAGTGTATATTGCTGAAATAACCTGCATATAAAATTAAAGATCTTTATGTTCTAATTAAGAAGTGTTCCATATCCATATTATGCTTTTACTATGTTAAGGAGAAAAAAAAAAAAAACAAACCAAAACCCAGCAACATGTAGATCTCTAAGGAGCAGGGAGAGAATAAATAGAATAGCTCTGGCTTACAAAATAGTGCAGTGGCAGCTGCTTTTGACTCATAAATGAGATGTTTGAAAAGGGCATGAATAGGGCAGTAGAAAAAATACTTTGCTTAGCAACACACCTGTTTTGCTTCTTGTTATAGATTCTTGTGAGATAGATTTCTTCCATTAGGACTCGTCTTGGTCTTGCTTCTTTCTCTCCCTCGCATTGAGCTTTCTTTCACAAAGCTAAACACCAACATCAAAGGAATGTTGGATTTTGGAGATGTTTTGTATAAAGTCAACAAGGAGGGCACCTCTGCCAGATGTGTAATTCTTACCCAAAGGGGTGAATGTAACAAAAGGCACACAGTAATTAGACTGATACAGGCCATTTACCTGTTTTTAAAATTATATACAGTAAAAAATACAAAATAATTATGAAGCATAGCTATATAAGCTTTTAAGAACAGGAAGTTTAGGTTTAATTTCTGGATAAAATTTGTTGCTTTTTCCCCTTTACATATATCATTAGGGTTATGAATTAGATGAAAAAATTAATGTACTAGCTTTGAAAGTAGTATAATTTTCCTGAAATAGAAAGTTTAATTTCAAAGTTTCTTCCAACTCTGAGACTCTTAGATGTGAAAACCCCTTCCTTCAGTATCAACTTAAGTTTGTTTGTTTGTTTTGAGATTTATCTTTTTTTTCACATCTAAGGAAGTAGGTAGCTACAGCCTCTCTGAATCTGAGAAACATTGGCTGGCTAGGTGGAATCTAGGTGGCAAGCCTTACCTAGGAAAGATGAAGCAAGTTTGTGGTCAAATGGGAAGATTTGAAGCAGTGGCCAGAAAGAGAAGACCCCTGTGTCTTAAAATGTCAACGCAGCAGGCATCACTGCAGTGCTGTACTACAGGGACGTCGGAAACCAACTGTGTCAGGAAAGTAAACTTCAGTTTTCAAACTCCAGTGACAATGGGATCCTTTATTTCTCTGTAGGAGAAAAGTTTCTGACAATGTTATTCATAATTAGCTTACTTATTTTCATATGCTTGAGAATAAAACATTATACATCCCTTACACCAAAGGAAGTAAAGAACATTTTTGCACATTTTTAGTAGGAGTCGCCACGAATCCACGTGTGGAGGGACAGTGTACAAGGTGTATCCAATTCAAAAGCTAATGTGTATCCTAGGCTTTCAGTGAGTTTTTTTTTCAATTGTTATGTGATAGCTTCATACCTCAGAATTAAATTTCCAGGATACACACAAAGAGAGATTTAAAGCTGTGCTTTCCAATCTTTGGGGAGCCATATGTCCTCACAGTAGCGTTTCTGTGCCTTAACTAGAGAAATTGAACTTGGTAGGCACTATCTTCTTTTGATTCATTTTCCTCCTTAGAAATTATTATCTTCTCATATATTTTATAATTTGCTATTATTATTACTTTTTATCTGATTCCTTTCATTAGAATATAAGTCCCAATAGGGCAACAATTTTTTTCTTTTTTTTTATTCACCATGTAGTTCCAGCATCTAGAATAGTGCTTGGCACACAGAAGATACTTAATAAATGTGTTTTGCATGATGGGATGAGTAACATGGCTACCAGTGGGGTAAGAGGTTTGGGTTTAGGTTTGAGAAATACTAAGCAGCCATGGTTAATTGCATCTTGATGACAATGTTGGAGGAGTCCAGGAGGATGATCAGAGTTCTGCCCCAGCAGCAGCTTCCTTTCCTCTGAACAAACAGGCTCCTTGTTTACCAAGTGGCATTTACTGTCTTTTTCTTCTCTGGCTCCATTTGACTGTATTGATGTTTCATATCACTGTTTACCCCAAAGGCAATAACTATAATAAGGACGCTCTCCATGACACTGACACTGATGTCAAAGGCCAAAGAATATCCTGTGGGCTATGTTCCCTGTATCTATTGAATTCAGGTAGAATTTCCTAAGTGTCAATTAAATGACAGAAATGATAAGTGCTACTGATATAGAAAGGAAGGAAAGGTTTCTGTGGTTTGAGAGTCTGAGAAAGACCATAGAAAAGAAGTAATCTTCCATATGTTCAGTAACATTTGGGTAGGATGTGGCTATTTAAAAGATTGGTCTTTCAGGGCATGAGTATGAGTATAAATATGGAAGTAGAAATGGGGTAAATACAATGGATTTTGGAAAAATGTGGAACAGCTGGAGTGGGGTGTGTAGGATGAGCATAGATGTGGAAGTAAAGATCTTTCAATTGTTTTTGAGAAAGAAAAACATATCCATTTAAGGTGCAGATAATTTACAACACACAGAATGTTTGTTTTGAGGGCAGTGGAAGATGAAGCTGGAGAAAAGATAATAGACGTATGGTTAATTCAGTTCACTTCAATATCAGGCAGTTTTGAAAAATGTAAGATATGCCATTTTCTCCATTTTCTTATTTTTTATTTTGAATAGTTTCAACAGAAATTGTGTTCTTCACATTAGATTAATATATCATTGGGATAAGAGATGCAGTTTTATTTCTTTGAGATTGATATTCTCTATAGAGCCCTTCTGTAAGAAAGGAAACCAAATAGGGATGTACATTCTTGAGAAATGTGGGTGTGCAGACCCTGGATCAGAAAACTAGTCTGGTTTGTTAAAAAACAAACAAACAAGCAGAAGGAGAGTGAAAAATAAAAAGCAGACTATGTATAAATGAAAGTCAGTTGAAAAGTAAAAATGCCTCATGAACTATTAAACACCTTTGGAGTATTAATGGAAATTGTTTTGGTTTTCTGTACAGTTGTACCAATCAGATCAGCTAGACTCAGTAACCTGGCTCTGGCTAACGTCTCCGTTTGGGTTTTGGGCTTTGAGCTTTACCTTCCCCTGAGCTCTCTCAGGTGCTTCATGTAGCTGGAGGCATCTGAGAACAGAATGTGACTTGTACATGGCAACAATCTTGGGAAAGTCGACTGACCTCTCTAAGCCTTGTTTCCTCTTGTGAAATATCAGTGTTGAAGAAGATGTTCTCTATGCCCTCTTTCAAATCTCATACTGTCTTCCTTTTGCAGGAGACTTTCCCTGGAACCCGTCCCTCCTCTGGGCCCTTGGCTGCCTGCATCAGAGGATGCCTGGGACAGACCCAGGACTGTGTTACCACCAGCCCAGTATTTATAGGGCGACTTCCTTCCTAAAATAAACAAGTCAACTTGATACATCTGTATTCACTCCTGGGGAGAGCAAGTAAGCTAGGATCTTGATCCTATAAAATGCCGTTGAAGGCCCTCTTCCATTGGGTGTTACCCTTGAGGGAAAAGTGTGTTATTTAAGCAATTTTGCTGCTACCGCATATAATTCCAGTGCCCAAGGATAGGTGAAGAGCCTGGCTGGTTCCTGTCTTAGAGGAGAGGGTGGAGATCTGTGTACCATGTGGAAACGTGTGTCTGGATTTAGCTCCTGCAATAACTCTGGTATCTGTAAATGCAGACTCTTTGCCTTCAAGCTGTTACAGATTTCACTGCAGACTGTTATTTATATGAGGTGACAGAGACAGACTCAGCAAGACTGAAGCCTTTAATAAATTTATCATTTTATTGAATGCCTCAGACTATAGTTGTTAGTTATATAACGATGTTCAGTAATACAATTTTAGGTAATTGGTTTGTATGAGGGTCTATATTGTTTATCAATATAAAGTAAGTAATTTACATTTATGGGTTTTGTTTGTTTGCATGAACGAGCCTGGTGAGATGGAAAAAGCATGGACTTTTGAGATAGACAGTCTTGGCTTCAAATTTTAGATCCACCATTTTCTAAGTGTATGACCTATAAAGAGTTGCAAAGCCACCCCAAGACTTTGTTTCCTATTCAAAAATGGTATAACCAAACCCAACTCAAACTTGCTATGCAGACAAAAAATATCATGTAAGTCAAGTTCATAGCATAGTTTCTGAGGCAGAGTAGATTCTAAAAAATAAGCATTAAATGAGTGAAGTTAGTTCCCTTCTGCTTTTGTTCATTCCTCAACCTCTTTAGTTCCTGAAAGTGGTGAAAAATAATATATGATAGCAGTAGCAGGTATGAATGATTAAAACAAAATCCTTTCCCTCAGGGAACTCCCACTTGACCAGGGTAAGGTAAACAGAAATGTTTTCCTTGAGCAGATAACAACTGTGTTATCTAAGTGTCTTTTGTTTTTTTTTATCAGTGTGTATGTACACCTTCCCTTATGTGGTTGCAGAATGAAGCACTTGTGCCAATGAAAATTTAATAGCCTGAGACTGATAACAAATAGGAAGGAAATCTTTTAACCCAACTGTCTTGATCTAATATCAAAGGCATAGTAGATATGACAGAACTGAGTCAATAATGTTTAACTACCAAGAGGTTCAAGACCTAAACTAGATGTGTGGGGTTTTGTTTTTGATAGGTCATATTCACAAGGAGAATTATCTATTTTAAGAGACTTCTCAAGTTTGAAGGAATGGTTTGCTATTCTTTTTCTCCAAAAAATAAAGGAGCGAAGGATTTGGACTTTATGTCATTAACACTAGTGAGTTGTTGTTAAGGGAAAAGCAACAGACGTTCTTGGATCAGAAAGATGAATCGCACGTTATTGAGTGAGGGAGTGGAGAAAGGGAATGGAGAAAATGACAAAAATAACTAAAATCACTAGAAGTAAAGTTACAAAATAGTGAGAGAGACTTTTGTTTAGTGGAATAAGTATTAGGCTATATCTTTAGAAATAATAATGATAGTTATTAATTTAAAAAGGGGGGTCCTTAAAAATTCATTACCCAAATCTATTTCCTCTTCTATTCTGTTTTGATAACATCACCAATGCATTAGTTAAACATATCACACCCACACAAAGTGGATGCCCCACCAGTCACAACACAGGTACAAGGGTCCATATAATGAGGGTAAGCAGGTGGCGAAGCTGGAAGGTCAGAATTTAGAAGGTCAGATTGTCATTTGGTTTGGGACCTCTTCAGCCAGACATCGTCTGGTTGAGAAATTGACATGGTGGTGCTTATTCTGAGTAGATAGCCCTGAATGGTAAAAGCAAAAATCAACCAACCCAACAAAAACAGACTTTGGCTTGAGAGAGACCTGGTTTTAGATTCTCGCTCTGCCTCTTCGTAGCTTTGTGATCCTTGGTGAGTGACTACATATCTCTGAGGCTCGGTTTCATCTTCTGCAAAATGGATCAATAATGTGTGTGTCCAAGTGTGACAAATGAAATGCGGTATCAAGCAAGTGGAAAATAAAAGGTGCTCCTTGCCTGGTGGTTTCTTATTTTCTCCTTAGGACGAGACACTGAGGTGTTTCGTAAATATTTCTGTTATTAAATTGAATATTTAACTCTTGGGATGCTTATGAGGATATATTTGTTAACAAGTACAAAAGAATAACAACAACAATAACAACAGCAGCACAAAACACAAAGCCTGACACACAAAAACGATCAATAGCTGTTGGCTTCCTTTTGCCCTCATTTGTAAAATAGCAGCGTTGGACTAAAGGGCATTCAAGGTCTCTCGGTTTTTAATATTCTGCAGTTTAGTAGATTCTGATTCTCTTCATAAGAAAGTGTAGCTTTTTGTGCTCTTTTTTATAGAAAAACATCCAGTTTCAATAGGGCACTCTATCTGGCTGTACATCAAGGTGGAAATACAAATCCTCCATAAAAACTGATTTTTTTGTTAAAAAAACCAACAATAAAAATCCTCCTTCTCTTATTTTTCTCATGAAAGTAAGCAATAAGGAAAAGTTGAGAGAAAATGAATGGATACTGAACACTAAAGACATTGAAAATGAGGGAGAAAGAAGATTGAGCAATAATTGCAATAATGGATGGAACCTAAGGAGAAAATGTTAGCAAAATCTTGACTGCCCCTCCTGTTCTATTTAATGGGCTGAGTTGGGCCCGAGACCTGAAAGGAACTGCAAAGGTTGTTTCTGCCTTTGAGTCTCCAAAGGATGCAGCCCTCTGCTCTCTGCTTCCTCTCTTCTGCCCTCCACCCTCTCCTTCCATGTTTCTGGGTTGAAAATTTCCTAAAGACAGAGGACATTCTTAGCCTAAACTAGAGCATAGAGAGACTCATTAAGAATTTGAAGTCCGAGAGGATTCTTCCAAATCTCTCCAGTGAAAGCCCCATTCCTCACCCCACACCAGCTCTAGGTATTGATTTGGGGGGTGGGTGTGGGAGAGAGGTTGTTGACCATTTCTGACCCAAAGTAAACTATCGTTCTTTCTTCTCTTAACATTTTCTTGTTTTAATGGGATGTATTGTTTCCACTTACTTGGAGGTCTAAATTGGCTCTTTACTTATTTTTAGTTCTGTTCATTTATTGTGTATATAGTATACCTACAAAACTCCTATGAGAGGGAAATAAGGTGTGTCATAGGAAGGCAGATACTAGCTAATAATCCTTATATATTTGAGATTCTTGAGATTTTGCAAGAGGATATAGTGAACTAAAACCGTTGGCAAAGAACTACAGGTGTCACGTGAACTCACAGCACATAAAGGTAGGAATAGTTGAAACAAACAAACAAGTGACCATTTTATCCCACAGGTCTAGATTCTGGTTCTCTCTGCTAACTCTCTTGTGGGCAACAAAAAGACATACAAAGGTACAGACACCAAGGGAGGACAGTGGGGGGTCGGAGGTTGTGGTGGTGGGATGAACTGGGAGATTGGGATGGACATGTATACACTAGATAACTAATAAGAGCCTGCTGTATAAAAAAATATAAAATAAAATAAAATTCAAAAAAAATTAAAAAAAATTTGAGCTTCAGGTCAAGTTTACACAAGTAACTACTTTTAATAGAATTATTTAAAAATATCATGTGGACTTAGATGTAGATAAATTATAAAACTCATATAAATTTATAACTTAAAATATGTATTAGATTTCTCTGAGAGATTTAATACATATTTATTGAGAACAATAAATAAGCACCTTAAGGGAATATGTTGGAAAGATATGAAGATCAAAGCTTGGCAATGACATATATCAAGGAGCTCTAAATGGTATCATAGAAATATTTACAGGAGTTCCATGGTCTTCTCCATCACAGTCAGGCAACCAATTCCAAATTCCCCATGTTACTGAGGGACTCTTGGCTGCTACCTCGTCCTGGTACATCGCATTAATCTACCTCCCTTAGCAAAAATGCCATTTATTGAAAGGATATTAGAGATTCGTCGAATTGGTTGGAGGCTGAAAGCTACATTGGAAGAATAGGCAGGAGCTTGGGAAGTCCTCACTGCAGGATCCACAGGCGTGGTCACCCTGCAGAAACACTCTCTTCCAAATGCTGACGCTGTGATGAATGTGACCTGAAGCCCCAAGACATCAGTGTGGTGACTCAAGGTTCAAAGTCTAGGAAGAGAGCTTCTGACGAGCCTGTTCAGTAACTGTGCCAGAGCTGGGAGAGAAAGCTATTGCTTCCATAGTGGGAGGTGGGAGCTACCTTGCAAGATACTACACAAAGACCCCCAAAAGAGAGGGAATGGTGCTAACAGGGGAGGGTTTGAGGCTGGTCAGTTAATAAACAACATATGTTTATGACGCAGATCTATCTTTTTTGTTTTTTGACCATGGGAGACCTGCAACTGACATATACATCAAAATTGATTGATTTATGTATTTATTTATTTATTGGTGATGAGATGGTGGCTAACGATGATGTCTGTAAATCTCATTATAAGGGTTACTTGAGGAGTATGCTGTCTCTAAACCAAAATAGGTAGTGGTGAAAAACTATATCAATCATCAATCTTCTGAAATACTGGTATTTTTCTCTTCTGACATCTTTTCCTATCTTAACTTCATTCTTTTAAGCTTCACTTATAAATTCCTCATCTGCTTATTTTTCCCCTTACTCCTCTCCTCTGTCATCACCTCAAATTTGTCCCTTTGGGTACATTTGAACTAATATAACTGTCTTTCAGTTAGCCTATCCATGAACCAGGTCTGTATATAAGAATTCGACTTAAGTAGTTTATTTGGGAGGGGATCCCAGAAAACTTCATCAGGGAAGGCAGAAGTATGACAGGGAAGGGAAGGCCTCCAACAAAGAGTGTATAATCAAGTCACCACTATGGGTAACTGGAGTTTGATCCCACTGGGGAAATCTGACAGCCAGGGCAGAACATACACATCAGCACGATTCCAGATGAGGAACATGAGATCTGAGGTATTTTATATTCCAGTTTTCCTCAGTCATTAGTTTAGATTCTCCCGGGCCTCCCTGGTTTGCATACAGGTGGGCAAAATGAACTCTTGGAAAACAGAGAAAGTCATAAGGCAATGAAAATGCAGGGCTGACAGTTGGAATTCACCCCATGTGAAGTGAAATTGTAGGGATGAGGGCTTACAGGTGGGACACGAGCTGCATCCACTACAGTCACAGGACCTCCTCTTTCCCTGCCTCGAGGGATGCACCAGGTCCCTTATTGACCACACTCAGCTGGAATAAAATAAGAGTCCTGAGCAAGCACTAGAAGGGTCGGTGAGTATTTAGGGACATGGATAAGCAGTAAGCCATCCAGACCAAGTCTTGTCAAGGGTGTTTGGATTTAAGAGAAAAGGGCAGTTGAATAGGATATGGTAGCGGCATTAAGTAAACAGAGAGAAAGACACAAAAGCTGGGAACCAATGGGAAGGTCTGGTAGATGCAAAGATTCCCCATCCAGTCCCCCCATCAGGGCGGTGAGCCTCATCTCCAGCTGCTGATGTCCCTCGGCTGAGTCCCACTCTGCCAATTGCCTTTGAAAAAGTAAAGAGAGCTGTCTCACCTGGGGTTAAACCACGTACCCGGGAGCAGCCATTTCTACTGACGCATTAATATAGGGGTACAAAGTCCCTGATTTCATCTTGGGGCATCTTCGAAGTAGGCCAGACCTACTTGAGAGCTCTCTGTGAGATTGGCTGGGGCCACTTCTGAGACTGCATCAGAACTCAATGTCTCCTTGTGTCCAATCCTGCTTGCCTCACTTCCTTAAGTCAAGCTTTTATTATTCCCCTGGTAATAATAACTGGTAAACCTCCCATAAGCAAATTTCCTTCTAAAAGTCTGTTTTCTGGGAACCCCAACTAAAACGGAAACAACGGTGGAGTGGACTATTGACGGAGGTGGAAATAATGATTCTCATCAGATTCTGCACAGGCGTAGTAGATGGTAATTGCTGTTACTTGCATATGTTTATTCCAAGCGTACACAGAAATGAGTTCTGATGCTTACTCTTAGCCCATGTATAGTTGCTAGTGTTTACTGATGCATATCCTACCTGTATTCTAATATCGAACACTTACAGCTTACTTTGAATTCTGTCGTATACAAATACCAAATAAATGTTGAACCATGGGACATGAGAAAGGAATTATTTTATGGCTTGTCATGAGTATGAGCAATTCAGAAAAGAGTTGGAAAGCAAAAGTAAGGTTGTTATCTAGGGAGTTTGGAGTTGTTCAGTGTGTCACTCATTTGTCAGGTCTTATTTTGTTAGTGTCAATCTATTTTTTCTCAAGAATCTTGGGAGGAAAATGCTAAGAAGGTTATTGCAATTACTTTTCTGTAAAAATAATGACCTGCATTCCTGAGAATCTTAATGTCACCTTGTTATTTACCTTCCATAGTTTCTGGTTGAAGGCAATTAAAGCCTGCTCCCCATCTCGAATAAAAAGAGGACTTTTACTTTCCAGTGATTCTGTCTCAGCAAAGCTATGAAATCTCTTCTCTACTCTACGAACTCAAATATCTTGCTGAAAAGGCTCTCTCATTTTCTCACCATTAAAAACTCACTTCTTTCCTATTTATCTTAATATATCTTACAATTCCAGAGGCAAGGGAATAGGAATGAGGGTGAGAAAAAGTACTGCAATTCTCAAGGCCTTCTTTTCTGAGGACTGAAAAATTAGGTTTGACCTTTTTCCAGAAGACTATCATGGAATACTTGGAGCATGATATGGATTTGAGAAATAAAATATGTCTGAAAGACTGGGACAAAAGACCCCTTATATACTCCCGGAGAAATAAAAGCCTTCCTCTTCTCAGCCATATTAACTTTAGATAAAAGATTTAATTAGAGGAGAAACCTTAATATGATTGTCTGGTGTGTATTTTTACTTTTTGTCAAGAAAGTAAATGAAAGAAGCTTTAGAATTTCACCAAAGTGATCTCATGGAGATAATGAGGTTAACAACCTAAAATTAGGCTCTTGGGCTTAGAAAAGAAAAGAATTCACTTATGAAAAGAATTGTTAATTAAATGGAAGTGCCTTCATCCAAACAGCACAATTTGCTTGTCAGAGATGAGAAGCCGAGATAGGCCTGAGAAGAGAAGGTAACGATAATGTAATGTTGCCTGAGATCAAGAATCGGTGATCATTTCAACACTCCTGCACCCATCAGCAGTCTTGAACTGCTGGAGAAAAAGAAATACAACACAAGAATGAGCTCTGAGAAAGACATAACCACCATTTTCATCCTGGTATATTACCCACCCTGCAAATCTGTATGCATTCATTTCCTAGGGCTACCATAACAAATTACCATAAACTAGGTGGCTTAAAACAACAGGGGTTTGTTCTCTTACAGTTCTGGAGGCTAGAAATCTGAAATCAAGAGGTTGGCTGGACAATGGTAATCTCTAAGGGTGCTAGGGAAAGATTTTTCCTTCTGGTGGTTACCAATTGCCTTTTCTTGGCTTATAGCTGCATCATTGCAATCTCTATCTCTAACTAGTAGAAGATCTCTGTGATTGGACCATTAAAATTCTGTTTAGTTTTTGATGTTTCATATAATGTAGGGTTTCCTACGCAAGATGGATAATCACTGTGAAGTTGACATATATGCTTCCAGGGTTATTTCAGATTAAAAATTTTAGATTGTTTAGTGTGGTATTTAGTAGTTAAGGATCATTAAGATGGAAGAGCTTACTAGAGTAAGAGACATATTTTTCTCTGATGATGTGATCTTTGCCTTATAATTTACATGTGTGACACACTGACATTTAAACAAAGCCTTTTTGGAACTCTTGGTGCACTATCTTCCTTAAGCAAAGCTGCAAGATAAATATAACAACTAGTTAGTCAGAAACAAATTGACACATTCATTCACCTAAACCACTTGGTCGGTCACCATTGCCCAGAATTTTTAACTTCTAGAATCTTCTAACTTTTTAGCTCATTCCTTTTTTCTACAAGAGAGATTCAAATCTGCTTTATAGTTCCATTCATTTCTTTGTCCTGTTGTATTTTTGTTTTTCTAGGTCATAAATCCAGTAAAAGTTCCAAACATCTTGGCCTTCACAATTCATGAGTGGTGGTAGTTTAGATCTTTCAGCCTGAGTTATAGTTGTTTGTCAACTGAATGTGAAAAGAAAACCATAAACTTTTGAACTAGAAGCCAACTGTACACAAATAAAAACTCTCTTATTTGTTCTGTAGTTTTATTTCTTACCAAGGAGTTTCTTATATCATTTTCATGATTTTTGTTATGCTTCATCAACATACTGTGAACTATTCAATTGGAAAAACATGGGGGAAAAAAGCTACTGAGAAAATGCAAATATCAGTAGGTATCATTTTTTATTAATTATTTTTATTTATAGCTGACTTTTAATTTCTGTGATATTTTTCCATT
Organism: Hyperoodon ampullatus; assembly: GCF_949752795.1. NCBI lineage: Eukaryota > Metazoa > Chordata > Mammalia > Artiodactyla > Ziphiidae > Hyperoodon > Hyperoodon ampullatus. The sequence continues at coordinate 30,820,613 of NC_136914.1, read as the reverse complement.
GGATATGCATGCTTTTGTGTTGCTGTTGTTTTTATGGGTGAGAAAAATCAATGGATTAATTGGTTGGGAAAATCAATAAGGTAGTATAGATTGCTTGCCCGTGACAGAAAGAAAAGCTACCTGATTCTGAAAGCACAGCATTTCTGTTACCCATAAAGAAGAATTACTGGTATGCAAATGACAAAGAAACTACTTAGAACTGTTTGCCTCATGCTTGATGTTGCAGTGAAAATTGACAAAAAGAGGAGTGGGCATTTCTCCCCACCACCACCTTACTCTTCCTCAACCGAATATAATTTAGAACTCAAGAGTAAGCCATGAGCAGGTCTGTGCCTTCAGTCTTGACATAATGAAACTGAACAGCCCCTCTGTCTCCCACTATGAGTTAGCCAGTTGAAGAGAAAACACAAATAAAAACAAGTGACTTCTCAGATTTGGTGCTTGCTTTCAGGGCTGCCATAGCTTTAGGCTAGTGCAAGATGCCAATGTTTTAGAAAATGGTTACTTCTGAATAGATGGCTGGTTAGCACTGTCCAGTTACTGAAAGAAAATACAACTGTGCTGGGCAAAGAAACACTGCCCTTATATTTTTTCTCTTGATACATGTATTCCACACAAAAGAAATCATGGATTATTTGTAGTAAAATCCTTGAGAATGAAAAGAAAAAGGTAGAGGCATCATCCTTTAAGCAAGAAAGACTTAACGTTATCTCCAGTAAGTTACTTTCTGCTCTCTCATGATAAGTAACACACCACTGGATAAAGTACTATCAGCCCTCTGTATTTGCAGTTTCCATATTCCACATTTTCAAAAAAAATTTTCCAGAAAGTTCTAAAATACAAAACTTGAATTTGCTGTGCAACAGCAACTATTTACATAGTATTTACATTGTATTAGGTATTATAAGGAATATAGAGATGATTTAAAGTATACAGGAGGATGTGTGTAGTTTATATGCCAACACTACACCATCTTGTATAAGAGACGAGCATCTGTGGATTTTGGTATGGCAGGTGGTGTTCCTGGAACCAATCCCTCACGGATACAATGAGATGACTATATATTATATAGTAAAGATTTTTGGTCTTTGGATTGAGAAATGCTTGGTTTTAAGATCTTTATACTCTTTCTTAATAACTGTGCTTTGCTAAGCAAGTGAGCTAAGTTCTCTAAGCATCAAATTTCTCATATGTAAGGTGAGTAAAAATACCTGTTTAATCAGTTTGTTGTAAGGATTAAAGAAGATGATATATATTAGTGCTTATTGAATATTCAGTAGAGGACAATGATGAAGAAGGAAAGATGATGATGATCAATAAAACAGAATTTCCTTTAGAGTAAGTTTATAATTCCTTTTTATTAAATGGAACAAAGAAGTCCTGATAAGATGTATTTCCCTGCAAAATTAGATAGTCTTTAACTACAGCTTAAAGTCTCACTGTTCTGATTTTCTTAGTATTGCAGCTAGATCTGGACTAGGAGTATTTAAAACAGATCTATTTAAAACAGTATTATAAGAGTTACCATTTATTGGGTATATATTTTGTCCCATATTTTAGTATGTGATTTATAGGCAAGTTAAAAAACTGACTGAAGTCACATAACTTAGAAACAGCAAAGATGGTATTCACATCCGTATCAAAACTCATGCTCTTAACCAATTTTGATAAAATTCTCTCTAAGTTGCAGATTTCCCTTTAAGCTCCAGAGTTGCTAGTGCCAGAAATGTAGATGTATCTTGTATCTCAGGTGAGATTTGGTATGAAGTTGGTGGATAAAATTGGGCCAACTTTTTGGGAACCATAAACCACTTTGTGTTCCCAGGTTCTTATTTTCAGGATCAAATCAAACTATTCTTGTCAGTGAGTTCTCATTATTTTGCAATAGTCATTTGAGGACACCTTGGAAACCAGCTTCTCTGTGACTCAATATAATTTATCTGGTATGGACCCTCACAACTACAGTTTGCCTTGAACCACTCATTGTCTGAGGCCCATTCAAAAAAAAAAAAACACAATCTCAATGACTTTCTGGAATGCTGATATGAGTGATGGACCATCCTACACCAACTTGGGCTTTTAAGATGTATCCAACTTACATACTGATTGGAATGAAATCTTGACCCTGTGCAACCTCGCATGTCTGCTCTCTTTTTAGCAGATAACACTACAAATTATACACTTTGTCCACTTGAAACCATTACCAACCATGAGTGGTGACGGCCCATCTGTGAAAGCAAAGTCTTTCTGACGCTGCATATGCAAGCCATTTTTTTTTGTGTGTGTGTGGTACGCGGGCCTCTCACTGTTGTGGCCTCTCCCATTGCGGAGCACAGGCTCCGGATGCGCAGGCTCGGTGGCCATGGCTCAAGGGCCCAGCTGCTCGGCGGCATGTGGGATCTTCCCGGACCGGGGCAAGAACCCGTGTCCCCTGCATCGGCAGACGGACTCTCAACCACTGCGCCACCAGGGAAGCCCTGCAAGCCATTTTTATGACTGGTAATCGAAGCTGAAATATTAGTTGGTAACATCATATACATTCAGTTCTGGAAAAGGTAGAAAGTGTTATTGGGCCCTGGGTACTTCCCGAAACTCAAAATTCCTTTGTATGAAAAAACACCAGCAATCTCATACACGCCTCTTCTTCAGTTCCATACTGATGATTTGGTCAGCCTTGATCTTCTGTAAAAAGCTGCAATCTCTCTTGCACAGAAAAACAGATGAGAAGAAAACCTGGCTTTTTACAAAGCAGAAGGAAAAAGGCCTCTCAGGAATGGGCATGAGAGAATGAAACAGATCAAACATATCTTTTGCTTATATATTATTAACATGACAGATGGAGGGTAAGATGGAACCTCTCTCTCAAGGCAAATATTAAGGAAGTGAAGTAAGGAACATATAGTTTGTGTAGAGTGGGTAAGTGCTACAGTTGGTGTTTCTTGCTTTTCTTGCGAGGAAAGAGGGACATGGCTATGGGGAAGGATATATAAATGTGTTCAGTGTATATATAACATGTATATACAGACTATCATATCATAACATATCATATACATATATAATGTATTTATGTGTATGGATAGGCACATATATGAACATACACACATAAAAAACTAGATGACTGGTTACATACCTGCTTTCCTAGTTTGATCGCATTACTTTTGATAGAGCTTTGTTCCAACTGGTATATAAATAATAATTTGGCATAGACCAGAATAAAAAAAGACACCCAATTCTGAGAATCTTGGTCCTCAAATTTGAAAATCTATTTACACATTGAGGTCAGTTAGAGGTAGGGTAGAAAAGTTACTAAAGCTGGAAAGTTGGGTAGAAGAGTTTCACTGATTTGATGAAAAAATCATCTGAGTACTTACTATATTCAATATTTATGTTAAACTCTGTCAAGTAGAAATGTGCCACTAAAAGACATTACTTTTCTTTTAATTTGCCCTGAAATATCTGACAGAAAATGAAAAACCATTATGGCTACCTGGTAGCAAGTCCAATTACAAATGACTCCAGAGCCCTCTGTAATGTGACCTGACTCTAAATCGTCCTTTAGGATTGCCATCCGGTCTGCTGGCCCTCTGCTTTCTGCCTACTCATGGGTAATTGGGAGATGGAAGACACTTATCTGTCTTGTTTATGGCCCTGTGCTCATTTGATAACAGTTGCTTCACAGGCACACAAGAAAGAGAGTATATTTGCTGGAGCTCTAAATTCACTCACTGGAGTTAGTAAATCCTGGGTATTGCAGTTGGACAAACAGACAATGGGCAAAGGGGGTGAGGCTAACAGGACTTCTTTTTTCTTAAAAAGAAAAAAAAAAGCAATAAAACAAAGCTCTTCAGACACCCTCTTTTCCTGTCTCCTGTTATCCTATTCATGAACAGTACAAACTAAAGAAGAAAGAAATAAGAGAATAACACTGAGGACTTAGGAAAGACCCATACATCTGTATTCTTAGCAGAGGGAGACTCTCAACATTAGCAGTAGATTTCAGACTCTTGATCCAGCTATACTTCAACGATTCTCCTGCTACCATCTGAGTTTCTTTTTTCTTGCTGTCCTGTCACTGCACCTAAAAATGCTCACTACTTTTTTGCTCTGACAGGCTGGTAGGGAGTCAAGGCTTATTTTGCAATGAAATCACTTCATGTTGGCCTGGTGAACTTCAACTTTGTGAATATTCACTGCAGGTGCCTGGCCAAAGGAGCCGATTTTCACAGACTGAGCGGGCAGTAAAGGAGTCCATTTAGATGTAAGAATTGAATGTAAGGGTTTTAGATTTCTATACATTTTTTATGAATTATAAAAAATAAATGAACACAAAACCACATCTACAAATAATCAGAGAAATCTAAAACCATGTTTAGAGTTGAAGAGAAGAATTTTCACCTCAGCAAGCATCAAGGAAGAGTTTTGCTAAAGTGCCATCACAGTCATAAAAGCAAGAATTTTACATCTTTTATTAGCACTTCTGATTTAGGAAGCTGAAAAGCACTTTGACCCATACGTGAAAATGAAAATACCCAAACCAAAACTGCTTTCTTTTTGGTAATAAATCTTTGTCTACCTCTGAGGGTTGTCTCATATACTTTTTTGGCATATTAGTAGAAAAACTCTTTTTTCCAAACTGAAGCAAACACCTTTATATGTGTCTTTGCAAGAATGCTTTGTTTCTTAAGCAAAAAAGAGGAATAGTATTTGGTGAATCCATAGGCATGTTGCTTCAATGACTTAAAATTCTTTGAAGAATTCAAATCACTGCTTTCCAGTCAATATAGTATTAAAGCATCAGAATACTAACAATACAAGTAATAACTGGAAACCATATAATCTTTTTTTTTTTTTATTAGTTTCTGCTCCATAACAAAGTGAATCAGTCACACACATACATCTGCTCCCACATCCCCTCCCCCATGCATCTCCCTCCCTCCCACCCTCCCCATCCCACCCCCCCAGGCGGTCACAAAGCACCGAGCTGACCCCCCTGTGCTCCGCGGCTGCCTCCCACCATCCATCCACCCCACGTTTGGTAGTGCACACATGTCCATGTCTCCCCTTCACCCCGTCACAGCCCACCCTTCCCCTTCAACATATCCTCAAGTCCATTCTCAAGTAGGTCTGTGTCTTTATTCCCGTTTTACCCCTAGGTTCTTCATGACTTTTTTTTTTTAAAAAATTCCATATATATGTGTTAGCATACGGTATTTGTCTTTCTCTTTCTGACTTACTTCACTCTGTATGACAGACTCTAGGTTTATCCACCTCATTACAAATAGCTCAGTTTCGTTTCTTTTTACGGCTGAGTAATATTCCATTGTATATATGTGCCACATCTTCTTTATCCATTCATCCGATGATGGACACTTAGGTTGTTTCCAGCTCCAGGCTATTGTGAATAGAGCTGCAATGAACATTTTGGTACATGTCTCTTTTTGAATTATGGTTTTCTCAGGGTATATGCCTAGTAGTGGGATTGCTGGGTCATATGGTAGTTCTATCTTTAGTTTTTTAAGGAACCTCCATACTGTTCTCCATAGTGGCTGTACCAATTCACATTCCCACCAGCAGTGCAAGAGTGTTCCCTTTTCTCCACACCCTCTCCAGCATTTATTGTTTCTAGATTTCTTGATGATGGCCATTCTGACTGGTGTGAGATGATATCTCATTGTAGTTTTGATTTGCATTTCTCTAATGATTAATGATGTTGAGCATTCTTTCATGTGTTTGTTGGCAGTCTGTATATCTTCTTTGGAGAAATGCCTATTTAAGTCTTCTGCCCATTTTTGGATTGGGTTGTTTGTTTTTTTGCTATTGAGCTGCATGAGCTGTTTATAAATTTTGGAGATTAATCCTTTGTCAGTTGCTTCATTTGCAAATATTTTCTCCCATTCTGAGGGTTGTCTTTTGGTCTTCTTTATGGTTTCCTTTGCTGTGCAAAAGCTTTGAAGTTTCATTAGGTCCCATTTGTTTATCTTTGTTTTTAGTTCCATTTCTCTAGGAGGTGGGTCCAAAAGGATCTTGCTGTGATTTATGTCATAGAGTGTTCTACCTATGTTTTCCTCTAAGAGTTTGATAGTTTCTGGCCTTACATTTAGGTCTTTAATCCATTTTGAGCTTATTTTTGTGTATGGTGTTAGGGAATGATCTAATCTCATACTTTTACATGTCCCTGTCCAGTTTTCCCAGCACCACTTATTGAAGAGGCTGTCCTTTCTCCACTGTACATTCTTGCCTCCTTTATCAAAGATAAGTTGGCCATATGTGCGTGGGTTTATCTCTGGGCTTTCTATCCTGATCCACTGATCTATCTTTCTCTTTTTATGCCAGTACCACACTGTCTTAATTACTGTAGCTTTGTAGTATAGTCTGAAGTCAGGGAGCCTGATTCCTCCAGCTCCGTTTTTCGTTCTCAAGATTGCTTTGGCTATTCGGGGTCTTTTGTTTTTCCAAACAAATTTTGAAATTTTTTGTTCTACTTCTGTGAAAAATGCCAGTGGTAGTTTGATAGGGATTGCATTGAATCTGTAGATTGCTTTGGGTAGTAGAGTCATTTTCACAATATTGATTCTTCCAATCCAGGAGCATGGTATATCTCTCCATCTATTTATATCATCTTTAATTTCTTTCATCAGTGTCTTATAATTTTCTGCATACAGGTCTTTTGTCTCCTTAGGTAGGTTTATTCCTAGATATTTTATTCTTTTTGTTGCAATGGTAAATGGGAGTGTTTTCTTGATTTCATTTTCAGATTTTTCATCATTAGTGTACAGGAATGCCAGAGATTTCTGTGCATTAATTTTGTATCCTGCTACTTTACCAAATTCATTGATTAGCTCTAGTAGTTTTTCGGTAGCATCTTTAGGATTCTCTATGTATAGTATCATGTCATCTGCAAGCAGTGAGAGCTTTACTTCTTCTTTTCCAATTTGGATTCCTTTTATTTCCTTTTCTTCTCTGATTGCTGTGGCTAAAACTTCCAAAACTATGTTGAATAAGAGTGGTGAGAGTGGGCAGCCTTGTCTTGTTCCTGATCTTAGTGGAAATGGTTTCAGTTTTTCACCATTGAGGACAATGTTGGCTGTGGGTTTGTCATATATGGCCTTTATTATGTTGAGGAAAGTTCCCTCTATGCCTACTTTCTGCAGGGTTTTTATCATAAATGGGTGTTGAATTTTGTCGAAAGCTTTCTCTGCATCTATTGAGATGATCATATGGTTTTTCTCCTTCAACTTGTTAATATGGTGTATCACATTGATTGATTTGCGTATATTGAAGAATCCTTGCATTCCTGGAATAAACCCCACTTGATCATGGTGTATGATCCTTTTAATGTGCTGTTGGATTCTGTTTGCTAGTATTTTGTTGAGGATTTTTGCATCTATGTTCATCAGTGATATTGGCCTGTAGTTTTCTTTCTTTGTGACATCCTTGCCTGGTTTTGGTATCAAGGTGATGGTGGCCTCGTAGAATGAGTTTGGGAGTGTTCCTTCCTCTGATATTGTTTGGAAGAGTTTGAGAAGGATGGGTGTTAGCTCTTCTCTAAATGTTTGATAGAATTCGCCTGTGAAGCCATCTGGTCCTGGGCTTTTGTTTGATGGAAGATTTTTAATCACAATTTCAATTTCAGTGCTTGTGATTGGTCTATTCATATTTTCTATTTCTTCCTGAGTCAGTCTTGGTAGGTTGTGCATTTCTAAGAATTTGTCCATTTCTTCCAGGTTGTCCATTTTATTGGCCTAGAGTTGCTTATAGTAATCTCTCATGATCTTTTGTATTTCTGCAGTGTCAGTTGTTACTTCTCCTTTTTCATTTCTAATTCTACTGATTTGAGTCTTCTCCCTTCTTTTCTTGATGAGTCTGGCTAATGGTTTGTCAATTTTGTTTATCTTCTCAAAGAACCAGCTTTTAGTTTGGTTGATCTTTGCTATCGTTTCCTTCATTTCTTTTTCATTTATTTCTGATCTGATCTTTATGATTTCTTTCCTTCTGTTAACTTTGGGGGGTTTTTGTTCTTCTTTCTCTAATTGCTTTAGGTGCAGGGTCAGGTTGTTTACTCGAAATGTTTCCTGTTTCTTAAGGTGGGATTGTATTGCTATAAACTTCCCCCTTAGAACTGCTTTTGCTGCGTCCCATAGGTTTTGGGTCGTCGTGTCTCCATTGTCATTTGTTTCTAAGTATTTCTTAATTTCCTCTTTGATTTCTTCAGTGATCACTTCATTATTGAGTAGTGTATTGTTTAGCCTCCATGTGTTTGTATTTTTTACAGATCTTTTCCTGTAATTGATGTCTAGTCTCATAGCATTGTGGTCAGAAAAGATACTTGATACAATTTCAATTTTCTTAAATTTACCAAGGCTTGATTTGTGACCCAAGATATGATCTATCCTGGAGAATGTTCCATGAGCACTTGAGAAAAATGTGTATTCTGTTGTTTTTGGGTGGAATGTCCTATAAATGTCAATTAAGTCCATCTTGTTTAATGTATCATTTAAAGCTTGTGTTTCCTTATTTATTTTCATTTTGGATGATCTGTCCATTGGTGAAAGTGGGGTGTTAAAGTCCCCTACTATGATTGTGTTACTGTCGATTTCCCCTTTTATGGCTGTTAGTATTTGCCTTATGTATTGAGGTGCTCCTATGTTGGGTGCATAAATATTTACAATTGTTATATCTTCTTCTTGGATCGATCCCTTTATCGTTATGTAGTGTCCTTCTTTGTCTCTTCTAATAGTCTTTATTTTAAAGTCTATTTTGTCTGATATAAGAATTGCTACTCCAGCTTTCTTTTGATTTCCATTTGCATGGAATATCTTTTTCCATCCCCTTACTTTCAATCTGTATGTGTCTCTAGGTCTGAAGTGGGTCTCTTGTAGACAGCATATATATGGGTCTTGTTTTTGTATCCATTCAGCCACTCTGTGCCTTTTGGTGGGAGCATTTAGTCCATTTACATTTAAGGTAATTATTGATATGTATGTTCCTATTCCCATTTCCTTAATGGCTTTGGGTTCGTTATTGTAGGTATATTCCTTCTGTTGTGTTTCTTGCCTAGAGAAGTTCCTTTAGCATTTGTTGTAAAGCTGGTTTGGTGGTGCTGAACTCTCTCAGCTTTTGCTTGTCTGTAAAGGTTTTAATTTCTCCATCAAATCTGAATGAGATCCTTGCTGGGTAGAGTAATCTTGGTTGCAGGTTTCTCTCCTTCATCACTTTCATTATGTCCTGCCACTCCCTTCTGGCTTGTAGAGTTTCTGCTGAGAGATCAGCTGTTAACCTGATGGGGATTCCCTTGTGTGTTATTTGTTGTTTTTCCCTTGCTGCTTTTAATATGATTTCTTTGTGTTTAATTTTTGACAGTTTGATTAATATGTGTCTTGGCATATTTCTCCTTGGATTTATTCTGTATGGGACTCTCTGTGCCTCCTGGACTTGATTAACTATTTCCTTTCCCATATTAGGGAAGTTTTCAACTATAATCTCTTCAAATATTTTCTCAGTCCCTTTCTTTTTCTCTTCTTCTTCTGGAACCCCTATAATTCGAATGTTGGTTCGTTTAATGTTGTCCCAGAGGTCTCTGAGACTGTCCTCTGTTCTTTTCATTCTTTTTTCTTTATTTTTCTCTGCATCAGTTATTTCCACTATTTTATCTTCCACCTCAGTTTTCCGTTCTTCTGCCTCAGTTATTCTGCTATTGATCCCATCTAGAGTATTTTTCATTTCATTTATTGTGTTTTTAATCGATGCTTGATTCATCTTTAGTTCTTCTAGGTCCTTGTTAACTGTTTCTTGCATATTGTCTATTCTATTTCCAAGATTTTGGATCTGGGAAATAGAATCTTGGATCAGCTTTACTATCATTATTCTGAATTCTTTTTCAGGTAGACTGCCTATTACCTCTTCATTTGTTAGGTCTGGTAGCTTTTTATCTTGCTCCTTCACCTGCTGTGTGTTTTTCTGCTTTCTCATTTTGCTTATGTTACTGTGTTTGGGGTCTCCTTTTTGCAGGCTGCAGATTCGTAGTTCCCGTTGTTTTTGGTGTCTGTCCCCCGTGGCTAAGGTTGTTTCAGTAGGTTGTGTAGGCTTCCTGGTTGGGGGGACTAATGCCTGTGTTCTGGTGGTTGAAGCTCGATCTTGTCTTTCAGGTGGACAGGTCCACGTCTGGTGGTGTGTTTTGGGGTGCCTGTGGCCTTATTATGTTTTTAGGTATCCTCTCTGCTAATGGGTGGGGTTGTGTTCCTGCCTTGCTAGTTGCTTGGCATAGGGTGACCAGCACTGTAGCTTGCTTGTCGTTGACTGAAGCTGGGTGCTGGTGTTGAGATGGAGATCCCTGGGAGATTTTCGCTGCTTGATATTATGTGGAGCTGGGAGGTCTCTTGTGGACCCGTGTCCTGAAGTTGGCTCTCCCACTTCAGAGGCACTGCACTAACTCCTGGCTGTAGCACCAAGAGCCTTTTGTCCACCCGGCTCAGAATAACAGTGAGAAAAAGTAGAAAGAAATAATTAGTAGAAGAAAGAAAGAGAGATTGAAAGAAAGGAAGAAGGGAAGAAAGGAAGGAAGGAAGGAAGAAAGAAAGAAAGGAGGGAGGGAGGAAGGATGGAAAGAAAGGAAAGAAAGGAGGGAGGGAGGGAGGAATGAAAGCAAAAGGAAGAGTGAATGGAAGAAGAGAGGGAGGGAGGGAGGAAGGAACGAAAGAAAGAAAGACAGGAGGGAGGGAGGGAGGGAGGAAGGAAAGAAAAAGAAAGTGGAAAGAAGAAGGGTGGGACGGAGGGAGGGATGGAGGAAAGAAAAAGAAAGAAGGAAAGGAGGAGCAGAGGGAGGGAGGGAGGAAGGGAAGGGAGGAAAAAAAGAAAGAGCAGGTAAAGTAAAATAGAATAAAGTATGAAATATAGTAGCGTTATTAAAATTAAAAAGTAATTATTGAAAAAAAACACGGACCGATAGAACCCTGGGACATATGGTGGAAGCAAAGCTATACAGAGAGAATCTTACACAGAAGATTACACATACACATTCACAAAAAGAGAGCAGGGGGAAAAATCAAAAATCTTGCTCTCCAAGTCCACCTCCTCGATTTGGGATAATTCGTTGTAAAAAGAGGAAAAGGGCGAAAAGTCTGAAATCTTGCTAAGTCCACCTCCTTAATTTGAGATAATTCGTTGTAAAAAGAGGAAAAAAAAAAGGGGGGAAAGTCTTAAATCTTGTCCTCAAGGTCCACTTCCTCAATTTGGGATGATTCGCTGTCCATTCATGCACTCCACAGACGCAGGGCACATCAAATGGACCGTGGAGCTTTAATCCGCTGCCTCGGAGGCTGCACAGAGAGATTTCCCTGTCTCTGCTCTCACAACTCCCGGGTCTCAGCCTTGGACCTGGCCCCGCCTCTGCGCGTAGGTCCCCGGAGGGCGTCCGTTCTTCGCTCAGACAGGACGGGTTTAAAGGAGCCACTGATTCGGGGGCTCTGGCTCACTCAGGCAGAGGGGAGGGAGGGGAATGCCCTCTCCTCGCGCACCAGGCAACAAAAGGGAAAAAAGTCTCTTGCCTCTCCGGTAGCTCCAGACCCTTTCCCCGGACTCCCTCCGGGCTAGCACTAACCCCTTCAGGGTCTCTTCCTGCCGCCAGCCCCAGACCTCTCCCTGCGCTCCGACTGAAAGCCGATACCCGAGCCTCAGCTCCCAGCCCCGCCCGCCCTGGCGGCCGGGCAGACAAGCCTCTCGGGCTGGTGTGTGCCTGAGGGCACCGATCCTCTGTGCCAAAATCTCTCTGCTTTGCCCTCCGCACCCCTGTTGCTGTGCTCTCCTCCGCTACTCCGAAGCTTTCCCCCTCCGCCACCTGCAGTCTCCGCCCTCGAAGGGGCTTGTATTGTGTTGAAACCTTCCCTCCTTCACGGCTCCCTCCCACTGGTGCAGGTCCCGTCCATATCCTATTGTCTCTGTTTATTCTTTTTTTCTTTTGACCTACCCAGGTATGTGGGGAGTTTCTTGCCTTTTGGGGGGTCTGAGGTCTTCTGTCAGCATTCAGTAGGTGTTCTGTTGGAGTTGTTCCACGTGTAGATGAATTTCTGATGTATCTGTGGGGAGGAAGGTGATCTCCGCGTCTTACTCTTCCGCCATCTTCCTCCGGCCGGCCGGAAACCATATAATCTTGATAAATCCTTTCCAATTTAATATTACAAAATACCTGATGCTTTCAAGCACTGGTGACATGGGCATTCTGAGTTTCCTTTTACATCTGAAGCTTTGTAACATGGCGGCCCTTGCCCCAAGCCCCAGACAGAGCCAGTGTTGAAATGATTGAGTCCTTTCTCTTGGTCTTGCCTTTCTTTTCGCTTGACAGCACATCAGCCAGCAAAGGAGTAAATCAATAATAATGAAAACTTCCTCTTTCTCCCTGGAGTGTTAAAGAGAACAAGTTCACAGAGCAGCACCTATATCAGTGCTGGCTGGTCCTTGACCAAGACCTAGCCATTTTGGTGTGGAATTGGCGGGGAGAATGAAAAAGGCAGTAAATAATGACAGTGGCAGAGAGTACAGCCCGGTGGGCTAAACACAAGCCATCTGAGCTCTGACACTGACAGGCTGTGTGACTTTGGGTTAATTCCATAACCCCTCTGTGCCTTATCTTGGCCACAAGCAAAATGGGACCTGGAAGCATAACTATGCTGCTTTCCACAGTTGTGATATTAAATCTGTCTTTGCCAACTACTTTCAAAACCCAGGTGCCGGTGGTGGTCTTTTCTCTGTTGATCTTCATTTTAAATCAAGTTGGCATTTAAACAATCTTTATTAGAGGGTTTATTAACATCTAACTTGTTCTGATAAAGTATGATGGGTTCAAAAACAATAACAAGTGTAAATGAGACCAATATGGGGAGTGCAAAAGTGAATTAAAATTCACTTTTAATGAAATTCACTTTCATTTTTAAATGCTAAAAGGAAGTTTAAGTTTTTTTGTCTAGGATAGTAACTATTTAGATGAAGTGTCAGCCTAGCACAAATTTCCCTAAATGAAGCCTGTACATACTCTTTCAGGAAGTGCAATACACCGATTCCAATATTTCCATTAGTCACCTCAGGGTCTGTTGCTTATGTTAAATTAGTCCTGGACTCTGGTGCTCTGTCCGCAGTGTCCACTGGTGAAAGGACCACTGAAACATCCTCCTGGCTGTTGCCATGTTCATCTCTTGGTGGCAGCCTTCAGGATACTCTCCCCCAGTTTTTCCAGAGGTTGAAATGATCCCAGAGCTAAAATTCTTTCAAAGGTTCCAAAATGTGTCTATTTTACCCACAGAATCCATGGGGAATAAATCCCTCAGTCTGTACCTCAAATTCTTCACTTTGTTGTTACTTGGAAAACATTTCCTACATTGGGGTGGAGGCAGGGTCTGAAATCTTCTGTGCTTTTCTCCCTGTTCAGTGATTTTTTGCATGAAATTCCTCCATTTTTTTTCCCATGCAAAATGAAAACTTAAATAAAATTTAAAAACAAAGTATTAATAACTCAGCTTATAATAGTTGATGGGATGCTGTAAGAGGACAGGAAAGGGATGAAGTTGAAGGATTGTGGGAGTCAATATCCAACGGCAAAGAAGGGGCCTTACAGGTGCTGCCTAAAAATACATGGTGCTGACATACATAGAACAGTCTGTACAGATGCCCACCACTACCGAGCTATAGCAGAGGGGGTGGGACCACTCCTTTGCTTTGGAAACAAGTGCACGCACCCCCTCAGATTTCACAGGAACACCTTATGATTTCTTAAGCTCTTCAAGACTTCCTGAGATATTGATTTTGGTATCACTTAGACTATGTAAGAATGTCATGGTTGTCAAATGAGCAGCAGCGAGAGAGAGTCCTGCAAGATTGAGATGGAAAACTGTAGCATTGGAACCAAGCAGGACCCTGAGGGGCCTTCTCGGGGACAGACATCCCAGGTCCCCTGTCTCTTCTTTGCAGGAAAGCTTTAGCCTCCTCCTAGGTCTTCCCTGAGTTCCGAAGAGCAAATTTAATCAGAGAAGTGAGAACATTCAGAAACATAGGGAAAAAAATAAGACAAAATAATAATAGTTTAGCCATAAAACAAGGTCAAAGACATTTAGTTCCTCCTGAAGTGCTGTAGATAATATCCTGAGCCATATCCTTGGGCTGTTTTGTGGATATTGAAACCCCTACCAGGTGGAGGAAGTTAACTACATGCTGACCACTGGCAGGTAGACCCCAGATAGCTTGGAACCAAAAGGTTAATGACTGAGATTCCTGAAACACCACCCTGTTATCTCACCACCAACCAGAGAATTGAGCACAAGCTGATCACACACCGCATGACCCTCTTTCTAACACTGACTGTAAAACCCCTGCCCTGAAAACCATCAGGGAGTTGGGGAGATTTTGAGCATGAGCTGCCTGCTCTCCTTGATGGGCCCTGCAATAAATGCCATACTTTCCTTCACCACAGCCCAGTGTCAGTAGATTGGCTTTGCTACGTGTCGGGTGAGCAGACCCGAAGTTGGTTTGACAACAGCATTTATGGTCAGAACTGATGAAGTCATGTCTCAGGACAAAGATAATTTGACATCTGACCTTTTATACGTCTGCTATTGAATGTTGGTGGCTGAGGTCTCAGAGCTGTGCACATACAAGGATATTTTAGTTATGTGGAGGGAGGGAGCAAAGTGATTGTAGGTCTACTTCAGGCATGAGTGAGCCTGATGGGAAAGAGGAAATGTGGCACGTTAGTACTTTGAGGACTAACCATGCTCAGTGCATCATGGTTTCCAGGACTAAAATGCTCAGAAGGATTCTGAGGCTCTGCTGCGTGACCACAAGATCAGTCCTGAAATATTGTCTCCTTTCTTCTTGTGAAAGAAACCTTAAAATGTGATTTTCTGAATGGCTTTCTTCAAGAAATGTTTTTGTGTGTAACTCTATTTAGACCTGTCTCAGTCATATCTTTTAAGATTTCCCTCTCAACCTATTTTCTTTTCAGTTACTATTGCCGCTAAATCCTCATCCTATTTTTCTCATTTTTGTGAAGTCCTTTTCCCACAGCCCTCCGTCCGCATTGTCACTGTTTCTGCAATTGTTTGTTACTTGCCCGAGCTGGCCATGAAGTTAAACCTGCTGGATAGTGGGCACTGTGGACCTAAAAAGTTGGAGCTGTCAGTTGCTGTGGATTCTGGGATGATTCCAGCAGCCTGTCTGTTCATTTTCAAAAGAAAACACATTATCAGCAGAGTTGAAGCTGGTCTCCTTAGAAAAATAAGCAAATCTCTGAAGTCTCTTATAAAATTCACAGATCTTGTCAGAGTAAGTTTGATGTTGCCGACAGATCGTCAGTTAGAGGGTGCACGTGTGAAAACAAATGTGGGAAGAGATTGGTGTGTGGCTTTTCGTAGGGGTGACAATGGCTCTCACCAGATTGGGTGACAAACTCAGCTTTGGCTGAAACGCAGTAGAGCTAGATTTTATTAATTTACTAAACCTCACCACCTCCTCCCTTTAACCTATGTCTATGGATTCCAGAAAAGTGCCATGATAAAATCAGTTAATACCGCATCTTGTCCTTACTAAAGACTGCTATTGTTTATTCTTATGGCTTGTATTAGTTCTGTTATAGCAACAGGGCATGATTTAGACTGTGCTACTGAGAAATTAATCAGATTCATGTCTACTATAGAGTAGATGGCTTTGATTCACTAAGGCATGGCTCTAAGGGCTTATTGGTGATTATTTCAAATTTTTTCTTTTTTTATATTTAATCAGAATGACAAACTCTTTTTGTCCCATCTACACTGGAACATTACTAGGGTGGCGCTTATGCATCAACTCAGTAAGATGAATTGGAAAAAGCATCCTATGGAGGCAGGCTGACTTGTGCTATGCTGCCTAGAAACTGTGTGACTTGGGCAATTTAGTTATTTTCTTTGAGTTTCAACATCAGTAAAGTGGGGATAGTAGTATCTAATTGCAATGTATTGTTATTAGAGAGGTCAAACAAAACAAACACAGAAAAACGTCTTTAGTCCTTGGCACGTAATTAGTACTTAATGGTTGTTACTCTATGTAAGGACCACCAACACGACCACAACAACAAAAACACACACTACTAACAATTTATTGAGAATCTGGGCACCAGAATTCAGTGATGAAAGACACTGCATTTAAGAGTTCAGGAATTTACAGCTTTGTAGCACAAGTTTATCTTGAACCATTTTCACAGGTTAAATTATTAGAAGTACCACTAGGATTTCCTCATAATTCCCGTGTAACACAATCCAGAGGTATGGGCCTCTGAATTTAATCTTAAGGCCATATATAGAGGCATCAATAAAAATAATCTGCCAAAAAGTTTTCACCTCTAGCAAATGAGACTATCTTTAGAAAGAAATCACTTTATAGATGTTTTGTTCGAGTTTTCACAAAATATTAGTTTCAAAATGACTGTATTCTTACTTTCTAAAGTAGAAATTGAGGAACAGAGTTTTAAAATTGTGTCAGGAAGACAGATTTCAGGCTTTGAAATCTCCAAATCTTCTGCTATCCATTTTTACTCACTGCTTACCTTCTTTTTGTTTCTTACCACTGAAGAGATGAATGTTTTAAATAATATACAAGACGATGTATAGTTACTCATCAGTGATTTAAAATATAAAAGCTGACTTTTGGTATCCATCAAAGGCTTACGGTTTCAACAGGCTTGTACCTTTACAGGTTTTTAAAGAGTATAAGAGAAAGCTGAATATTTGGAGGTACACTTTTCTACTATAGTGATAACATTTGTTAGAAGAAAATAAATGCAATGCGTAGGTTAAAAGTTGAGAAATGTAATTGAATTATATTCTTGCTTTGATCATTTTTAATCAATGAATTTAATTTAGTAAAACATTTTTCTTTGAGACAGGCAAAATTAAATTTATCGAGGACTGAAAAGTATTAAGGAGGCCTACATATTACTTAACTTTATATTGGTGGTTATGAAAGCAATTTTAGGACATGTATGTATATAGTCAATAAGTTGCATTATTAGGACCACCTTAACTTGAATATATGTGAAGTGTTTATGTAATATTTCTGGGGTAGGATATATTTTTATAACTTCCATAAATATTACCAAAAAGGCAAAAGAAGACAAGATATTCTAGTTGTTCTGCAAGGTTTAATTAAACCCATCACACAGGTAATTGAATATATAAATATTTCATTGAGTGATAAACTTCACACAAGGAACTCTTCTAAGAGTTGGTCATATTGCACTTGGTGACACTGCAGGTTCATCAGATAGCTAATTTATGTGAATGACTGTGTCTCTAAGAAGGAACAATGAGTTTAAAATAGAAATAAAAGTGACGTGAAAGGTGGCTTGGAGCTTGAATTTGACTCGTTCTTGAACTGCTGCTGATTTATTCCTATTTCTTTTTCAGAGTGTAATTGTAATTTTTAGCATCTCTGCATTTAAAAGTGCCAGAAAAAAAATATCAGTATGCTATTGGAGATGCAATTGTCTTTATATGGAAAAAATCTTGGCATCATTGAATTACAGCCTAATTTACAGGACTTTCACCTACATATCTGGATATGTGATGTTTCCAGATAGATAACTGATAAATACAAAGACATCTTTATTTTTTATGAACCTAGATCTACATCCTACAACTATCATTCACATGCCTAATGAACTTGATAAAGAATCTTCTTTGTATCACAGAACAAAAACCATTAGACTTACCCTACTTTAATAATTCCTTTCTGTACTACCTTTTACTGCATCTTAACACCCAAATCTTGAGTCAGTGATGGTCATAATCTGGAAACCCCTCATACAGTATAATCTTCAGAAATTGGTTTAGTTCCTTTCGATGCTGCAACACATATATCTGCCAAATGGCTTTGTAGGGGAAACAGAGTCAAGGAAAGTGAGTGCTGAAAAGAAGAGACACCTGTTCCCAGCTGCAGAAGGCACTGGAAACTGCAGACTTCCGTTCAGCCTGCTCTGGTTATATTAAATGTGCATGGGGTCACTTTGTGTCTACCATTCATCCTCTTCCTGTGTCTATGCTTGCACTTTAATGTCATATAAGGCTTTGCATTAAAGTTTCCACATGTAATTCAACAGATAGTATGGAAGCACTGATCTTATTTCCAAACTGATAACATTTGGAATTCCTTCCAATAGTAGCTAAAGCTATAGTCTGCAACCATCATTGTTTTGATAGATTTGCCTTGTAGGCTGCCTGATGTCTGTTGAAAACTCATCTGCTTTCAGACAATATATTAATATTTTGTAGCCTTTTGCATCTTGGTTCAAAGTCAAGGATAGAAAGGCAAAAGATATAAGAAGCAGGAATCATACAAATTCTAACCTGGTTTCCACAAGGTCTTGGGGGCCTCGGCTCTAAGCATCAATAGGGGGATATAAATATGGAGCATCCTTGGGAAAACTCACTCTACAATCAAGCCTTCGTTGCTAGTCTGAAAGTAGTAGCCACATCTTAGAATTAATGAGTGTTAAAAAGACAATGAATTTAAAGAACATAACTAGTTTCAGGTATATATGAATTAGTAAATGTTAGTTATTGTTATAAATATAGTTCGATCATTCAGGAAATTAAGTTCCAAGCTTCTTGGCTCTAGTAGAACATGAGTTAAAAACCCTCCCCTCCTCCCACTGACCCCCATCCTAGAGCCCCATTTCCAGCAGTTAGTCTGTCTTGTATTTCTTTTAGATTTGCAATCTGAATTCGTTTTGCACTTAGAATTCTTGATGAACTGGGAAATATTAATAAAGCAGCATCTTATTCACTTACTCAACATCAAAATGTAACAGACTGATTAAACAGAAAGAAGACATGAATAAAATGACAGAACACACATTAAATTTTAATCACTACAGGTTCACCTAAGACATGTAGCTGACATGCTGTAAAGGAATTATATTTATGTCATGGAGGTGGCAGTGTTGTTTAATAAGCTGGTTGAATTCATCCAAGTTAGTGGAAAGGATTAGGGCATGAAGAATACAAACATCTTTCTGATTTTTAACACAACCACTTAGACTTTTTGAGTCCCAAACAAGGCTGGATGGTGCTTTTGATGTCAATGTATTTGGAATAAAATTGTGTATGAAATTTAAAGAACTCTTACTGGGGTTGAATCCTCTGTACCCCATAAAATTTAACTGAAGAAAAGTCCCCAGAAAGTCTGGGAGGAAAGAGACACCTGAAACATCCCCTATCTGTCAGAGACAAGCAGTAAGATGAATTTCAAGGGACAAAATGTTTATTACAGAATGATAGGCTATCGATTAGTGTGAAAATATACATTTTTTAACCACGTCATTTAATTGATTCTTTCAGAGAAAGAATGTTTGTCAGAATGAGGCATAAAGCTATTTTAACTGCCTACCTAAAAGTGTTCAAATTCCTTAGCATAAAATTTAATGGAATCCACAATCTGAACCCAACTTGCCTTACAGCCCACTTCTCTTTTACAATTTCAATACCTCATTTACCCAACAGAGTATCCACTCTCCTCAAACAGTGGGGGAGGGTGGGGGGGAGCAGGGTTATGCTAGAAAAATCCACCCCTGTTTTTTTTTTTTTATGATCAAAGTGTATGTCGCATTCAAGGCTGAATGCAAATATCTCATTCCAAAATCTTTTCTGCTCTCATCATTTTATCTTCCAGGAAAAGAGTAAATAGTCTCTCCTTTCAAGCTTCTGACAATTTATCTATATCTATCATTTGGAGCTTATTACTTCTGCAAACTAAAGAATGTCAGTCGCCATCTGGCTCTACAAGGATTAGGTCATTAACCGCTGCAGTTGCTGACCTTTAACACCCCCTGAAAGGAGTTCAGGGCAGAGATCAGTAATAAGGCCCTCTGTGCTCTAGGAAAACTGGCAGAACAGGCCTTCAGATAGTTAGATATTTTCGGGAGAAGAGTTTATGCACCCAATTTCTTGCATCTTCTCATACCTAGAAAGGCACTAAAATCATTAACAGAGACATTGGTTCCTCGTGACTAGCAGCAAACTTCTACTGAGGTGTGTGCTTGATTACATGTATCCCCTTCACCAAGATCATATATAATATGTACTGACTTCCCCTCCTACCTCTTGGGAGCAGTTCCTCAGAGCTCTCTGAGAGGCCATCTCCTGGGTTATAGTCTTCAGTAAGCCCCAAATAAAACTGAACCCACAGATCTCACATTGTGCATTTTTTTTCAGTAGACAGTTTTCATCTTTTATAATAAAGATTAATGTATATCCTTACTAATCTCTAAAATAATACATTGAAGAGCAAAAGACCTTGTCTTTTTATTATTGTATAACACCATAGGCTACTAAAAGTCATCTATTCATTTAATAATTCACTTATTTGCTCTAAAAATGCTTTATGTATCATGAATGTTTGGAGACACACAGAGACAGAGACAGAGAGGTCTTGTTCTAAAGAGCTAATGCTCTAGGAAGAGACTATACACGTTACCAAGTAATGATGCTTTAAGTGCAATGATATTTGAGAAAGGAAATTATTCAGCATGATAGGAGCAAAGGATATTCATGAGAGGTAGTAACAGAAAGTGAAACGGTTATGATGTGGTTGTGAAGCCTTTGCATACTGTGCAATATTTTGATTTTATCCTAAAGTTAATGGGCATTTGCTAAAGAGTTTTAAGGTCCAAAGTTATACTCTCTAATTATGTGAAGGGTGGTTCTTAGGAATTTGACCATTGAAGTAGTGAGTCCAGTTTAAATGTAGTTGAGGTTAAAAACAAAACAAAAAAAAAACACAAATAATAAATAATAAAGCTCAACCTCAGACAATAGCGAATGTGATAAAAAGGAGAGAATAGATTTGGGAGCTAATTTTTATAAATGTCTGACAATGTCCAGTCATTCATTTGATATGCTAAGGACGGTGGTGAAAGAATTAAGGATGGCTCCAAAGTTCCGGGCTCAGGCAACTACGTGATGATATTAATGGAGAAGAAACACGTGGCAGGAGGGGTAGATTTGGGAAGAAAAAGAATGAGTTAGTTTTAAACCAGATGAGGTGTGTGTGTGTAATGGAGTTTGAAAGTCACTGGAGTTAAACAGGTCAAACAACTGTAGGATTAGAATCTGTGGCGGCACAGAATCTGCCACCCCCAAATACGTCTCTGTGGCATATTAATTATTTTAAGTTAGTTATTTTCTAAGAAACAGAAGGCTTGGGAAAAACTCCGAAAACCAAGTAGGAGTTACACTTTTGTAAGGAACATTTACATTTACAAGGGAAATCTCCATTTGTAAAGGTGTCTCCCTTGATGGACCAGGAAGAAGCAGGTGACAAAACCTGTAGAAACTCCTTTCACTGGGGAAGGCAATGATCGAAACCTGTGTAACAACCATACCCTTGTTTACTGTGCTTTTCCTGGTCGCCTCCCATAACTGGCTCCCCCTTCCCCCCATCAACATCCTCTTTTGTCTTTAGTTGAGGATGGTATTTAAGGTGAGGGCTTTGGCCATTTTGGTGAGTTACTCAGTTCTCCTGGGTCTCTCCCATGTACACATGGTGTTAAACTTTGATTTCCTCCTGTTAATCTGTCTTATGTGAACTGAATTCTTAGATCATCCAGAAGAACTTAGAAGGGTAGAGGGAAATTTCTCCCTCCTTGACATATCCTAAGTGACTGCTTCACAGGAATGTTTAAGTTGACTGGTAAGGTAGGAGGTGTTGGGTAAGTGGAGAGTACTATTAGCCAATGGCAAAAATTCTTTGGAGAAAGTGTATAAATTACCAAAGACAAATCCATGAAAGCGACATGGAAGAATTTCTGAAAGGACTGATCCCTCAAATATATGAGTCAGGAAATCTACCATAGTAGCATAAATTACTAGCATTACCATTACTTGATTAAGAATTGGGTCCCAATATTTCTATTGTGAAAAATGCAATTACATTACCTCATAGGGAAAATGCACCACCAAGTACCACGTTAGCATCAATGATGGACCTTGATTAAAAAAAAAAGGCCAGAGGAGAAAAATAAGGAAACTAACATTCACTGAGCACCTGTTACATTATGTCACTTAAATTGCACAGTCAACTTTGTGGCTTTACTATTTTTTAGAGATGGAAAGATATATTCCAAGTGGCTAAAGGGCTTGCCGTATGTCATATAAAAGTGACTCAGCTCCTAAAAAAATTCTCTTTCTATCACAAAAGCATGATAGTAGTAAGAATGATCACAGTGTTGAAAAACACCATTTTCCAGGTACTATGTACCAAGTCTGGTGCTATGTGTCTTATACACTATGTCTTATCTAGTCCTCATAACATCCCTAAGCAGTAGGTACCATCCTGGTTTAAATACAAGAAAACTGAGGCCCAGAGGGTTTGAATAAGCTGACCATTATCATACAGCTAATGAAAGTGGTGAAACGGATTCAAACCTGGATGGGACTGGCTTCCTAGCCCAAGTCTTTAACCATTATCCACACTGTTTCAGGGCCCTGTGATTCCTAAGTAAAGACCAAGAATGTAACAAGCTGATTTCTTTTAAACCTCGTGATTCAATGTTTTGGCAGCATCTTATTGTTTAAATATACAGTTAAGAAATCAGGTATTTTAACAATTGAATCCTTGCCAATGTCAGCTCTCATTACATCCTACGGCCCTTCACTCAAGAAAATTCACATCATATCCAAATAGGATATAATATCTTATAATAGGACCTTGTGCTTTACTTGGTAGCTCATCTGAAGCTCATTAGGAATGTCTGTTTTAATCAGGTGTCTATCTCGTGGCACCAAGGAAGAACCATCTTAGCTATTTTTTGACTACTCAAAGAAGGTATAGTTGATTTACAGTTGCATTTAGCATTGTCATTATGCTCTCCCATTGGAATGACTAATATTTATTCAAAATCAAAGAGTTAAGTGTGCTGCAAAAGCAACATTGGGCCGTGACTTTCCCAGTCAGCAAAAAAAATGTAGCTGAGGCAAGTTGTTATATTAGAATGAAACACAAGAATATGAGAGAATGTAGAATGCTGACATTTATAGACAAAATCATGTTAATTATTTGCCAATCAACCCAAAGTGAACTATATTTAAAGATAGAATGGCTCATTAGACAGTCAATTAATTCCAAATAGATGGAGTCAGACATCATTTGTTCTTTTCTTTCCAGATGGTTAAGAAATAACATAAGCATTTTCATCTCCTAGTGGCCACTAGGATATTAATGGAATATGTTTAAGAGATTATCATACTTAGTAGCATCCTGGATTTAGAATCAAGACTAAAGGTAGATAGGATACCCAGGAATGAACTGAACAGTCATGGAACAATCTCCTTGCATTCAGAATGTAAGTATTATACACATCATTCTCAAGCTGTAATGCTTCTATTTCAATGTGTTCATGCAAAATGTTTCACCTCTGTTGCCAAGGAGTGAGAAAACCACTTAGTGTTTTAAAACCTTAAAAATTAAAGTTTTGCTTAAATGATAAAAGCTGTACTCTCATTATAAGTTCTGCTCTTTTTACAAATTATACTTTAGACTTTAGTTCCATTTAAGTTGGGTTATTTTAGTGGATTCCAAGGAATTTAAAGTGATGCCAGAGGTACTTGATAAACTCATAATTAATCCCATGCAGATTATGGTGGGCTGCATTTAACTGGTATTTATATTTACCACTTAATAATGTTTTCAATTCATAGATCATTGTTCTTCCAATGGTATCAGTGATAGAACTTCATTATTTTGCACTGCACAGACAGTGATTTTCTTATGTTATGAAGGGAGAGACAACACCTGTCAATTTAAATGCATTATGCATGATGCATAATAAAGTTTAGACAAACTGAGATTGAAATCAAGAACTATTGAATGAAGACTCCACCTACAGGGCAGGAAAGACTTAATTGGGAGTAAAAATTGCAATGTTATTTAATTGGTCATTAGCTGCACTCATTTTCTATTGCTGCTGTAACAAATGACCACCAATTGAGCAGCTTAAACAACACCCATTTATTATCTCAGTCTCCACAGGGCAGAATTTGGGCACAGCCTCACTCAGCTGTTTCTTGGCTTGGTCTCGCAAGGCCAGAATCAAGATTTCAGCCAGGCAGCATTCTCTTCTGGTGGCTCTAAAGAAGAATCCTGTCCCAGGTTCATTCAGGTTATCAACAGAATTCAGTTTCTTGTGGTTGTAGGACTGAGGTTCCCTTGCAGCTTTCAGTGGTGTTTGTTCTCAGTTTGTAGCGGTTTCCTGTGTTCCTTACCTCATGGTCCCCTTCATCTTCAAAGTCAATGATGACGAATCAAGTCCTTCTCACACTTTATCTCTCTGACTCCCTCTGCCTCATCTCTCTGTCCACTTCCTCTCCTGCGGCATTTGTCTGACTTGACCCTTCTGCCTTCCCTTTATGCTCCTAAAGGCACAAGTGATTATACTGAGCCCACCCAGATTAATTTCTCTATTTTTATACTTAGCTGATTAGTAACCTCAATTCCATCTGCAAATTTTCTTCACAGCAGCACCTAGATTAGTTTTGACTGAGTAGCCAGGTGACTGGAGTCTTGGAGGGGACACCTTTTTGATGCTACCTAAGAAAACAGCTTATTCAGGTGTATTAGGCAACAGAGGGAAGAGTACAAGGAACTCTTTGAAAAGAATCCGATTTTCAGAGAAAAAGAGTTTTATATTTTCTATAACTGTGGGACTGCAGAAAAAACAAAGCACCTGAAGAATTTAAAATATGTCTCTTCTCCTCTTCCCACCACCTGTCCCACACTAAAATTGATCACACATTTGGTAATATACAAAATTTTTACTATACTCGGCTAACATTTCCATACCTCGTTAAAGAAACAGGTCATTTTGAAGCATTACACATTGAATTATGTGATTCGATCAGCTTAAAATGGTAAGTTAAATTGTTCTCTAAACATTAAAACTTTAAACTGTGTACTGCTCTATATAAAATGTAACTAAATATATATTTAAAAAATTCTGTCGACAGAAAATAAAAAGAAGAAAAAGGGAAAGAAAAAATCAAGGAGCAGACGCCTATCGTGCCATTTAGAGGTGACGCACAGATGCATCTCCAGTGCGCTTTGACCTCTTCACAAAATATCACCTTTTTGTTAGATGTGGTGTCTATACCAGTAGACCAGCAGCTGGTTAATGTTTCCACGGCTTGATGATACCCTATTTGTATAGCTCCTTGGGGTTTTTTTCCATTTAGGAAAAAAGTCTGTTTTAGGTATATTCCAGAGGATGGAACAGTGCTTGTTTCCTAAAGGGGTTCTTTCTATAAGTTGTTACTGATTTTGTCTACTTTACAGAATTGTTTTTTTTTCCCCCTTCAATTCTCACGGCCGACATTCTGCTCTTCTCTTACATGTCACTTTTGGCAGAGACTGTCACTTTCTTTCCTGTGGCTGCTTTTAATCTTGGCTGCTATCTCTGCTTCCTGATGCATCTGCTTTTCACTGTTATGTTTCTTCTCTGCTCAACAACCCTCTTGTCACCTATTTGTTCCCATTGTAGCAGCCATCTCCTCTTTCCTCCAAAGTTCTTGAGAATAAAGGTTACCCTTAACTGTCCATTTTACTTGTTCACTCAGTTCACAGTGCAGTGCCTAAAATATGCCCTCTCTTCAAGAATACCAATGTCATTTAAGTGCCAAATATGGTGTATATTTTTCCATCCTATCTTCTTGGGTCAGTGTGTTACATTGTGGATTCTCCTTCCATCCTTAAATGTTGGCATTTCCTCAGATTCTCTCTTGCTATTTCTTACTTCTATTCTCACTTCCCACACTTCTTCTCCCCCAGAGGACAGCATGGATTCTTAGGGTTTTGGTGTCCATGTATGGCAATCCCTCCCCAAAATGTATCTCCATGCCGAGACGTCTCTCCTCAAGGTCCACACCGACATGTCTATTTCTCTGCAGAATGAACCTGCTGTCACTAATTGTACTCTTCAGAAGCAGATGCAGAGAACTGAATTAGGTATGTAAAATTATCATTAAGCCTCGACACCTATGAGAGGAGGGGATGGGAGGAAGGCTTGGGCAGAGAGAAATGTTGGACCGTGGTGCAGGCTAACAAAATCTCAGCCGACCCAATGGGATGCTCCAGAGCAATTACTGCCCATCAGAGGAGATCTGCAGTGTCTCAGAATAAGCAGGTTCTTAGACTCCAAATTTGCTCAGTTGCTAGATGTAAGCCACATTGGGAAAACTGTGATTCTGGCTGTCCGAGGCTGACCGTGAAGCAGCTAATGGCTGCAGGCTGTCTGCTGAAAGCATTCCCTGCAGCTGGGGAGCTAGTCTTCCCTTGAGGGAGGATCTGGGTAGCACATCACCATGTCACAATGCCTCCTGAATGTTTCCTAATTAAGTCAACTTCACATTTTCCTGATATCATCTGAGGTCTTCACTGCCCCTTGGTTGGAATTAATTAGACTCTCCCCAGTGAATTTATTAATTCAACTAAAATTTATCCAATACCTAACAAATGCCAGACCCTGTTCTAGACACTGGGGATTCAGTAGTTCACAGAACAAAGTCTTTCCTCATGGAGCTTACATTTTAAACAAGTAATGAATATACAATGTTTTGGGAACTGTACCCTCCTTCCCATTTCCGTATTTCCATGGGTGAGCTTAAGCCCGTGTGACTTTCCTGGCCTCTCTCCACAGTGGAGATTCGCTCTTTTCCTTGCCCTGCAGCAGAGCACCATGCAGCAGCCATTGGGACAGGTAAGCTACACAAAACATCCAAACCAACTGCCTGCTGGAGTGGTGAGCAGAGGACCCACTATTGGCTTTATCAGCACTAAAGTTGATGTCTTGAAATTAATCCTCTTTTTCCTTGCTTTAATTTTCCATCTGATCTAAACGTGGGAGGATAAGGATTGGGTATTATATTTTGAACTCCCCATATGTCAAGTGGAGAAGAGTGCCGGGAAGAATAATAAGAGCAGGGTAAAAGGACAGACGTTGAGGGGAATATGTGGTGGCTATTTTGTATATGGTTATAAGGAGATAGATTGCTGAAAGATGACAGTTTGAGCAAAAGGCTCCTTGGAGTGACACAAATTCACTGGCCTGTGGAGGCTGACACTCTAGTCCTCAGGTGTGAGCCTATCTTCCCCAGGTTCCTCTGTCTTTGATCTTGACTTCCACAGGGCTGGCTAGCTTTCACACTCAGCCGCTTCTCCAGATTCACAAGGACAAAGATCTCACCAAGCGTTGATCAGTGGAGTTTTTACTGGGGATGGGTAGGTGTTCACAGAGGGGCCACATCCTTCAGCTTTGTAACCTTTAGCTGGTTGTCTGTTCCCCTCACCACCTACACTCTAATCCAAATTCTTATCCTTTTATAAAGGAGAAGAATCTAAACATTGAAACTTCTAAAGCCCCTAAAGTAGGGGTATAGCATGGAGCAAGGCTCACTTTCTATCACTCCCTAATACAAAATTATGGCATTTTTTCCTCATAATAAGACAGCTCTTTCTTTATGGATCATTTTAGGAATAGTTAGTTGGGCAATACTGCTTTCTCCATGTTATTTCATAGCAAAAAAAAAAAAAAAAGTGTTGCATCCTTATTCAAAACTGTTTCACAAACCACTGCTTAAATCATAGGTGAGGGGGATCCAGGCACAAAGTTGAACTCGGTAACTTACACGCCCTTACCCAACCTTCCCGGTTTGCCCAGGGCTGAAGAATTTCCTGGGACATAGGAATTTCAGGACTAAACCTGGGGAATCTCAGGAAAGCCAGAGTTTTCAGGTCTCGTTTGACTTAATTCCCAAATCTCCTGCTTTGAAAGTGTGGAAAAACTCCATGAGGGCCCTAGTTAGAGTATAATTTCTAAGCTCAGTTCTAAGGCTCATTCCTGGAAAGAGTTGCTTGCCCACCTGCTCCAGGGGTGAACTTTTCCCATTGGGCCACTTTTCCCTTAGGTACCTCACACAGAGGTCCTGCTGAATGTCCAGAAGTCTCTCATATGCCTTGTGTGATAGAGATGCAGCTTTGAGAGGATTTAAATAAGACCGAAAACAAAAGCAGGAACCAGTCCACGTCTTCTGCCATACATTCTCTGCTCTAGGAAACAGTGCTTACTACTGTTCATAAACTTCCAGCCCTAGGATAAACTATAAATGGGAAATGCCTGTCCTATTCATCTCCTCCATATATATATTTCAGATTCTTTTCCCTTATAGGCTAGTAGAAGATTGAATATAGTTCTGTGCTCTACAGTAGGTCCTTGTTCTCTATTTTATATCTAGTAGTATGTCTATGTTAATCCCAAACTCCTATTTTATCCCTCACCCACCTTTCCCCTTTGGTAACCATAGGTTTTTTTCTATTGGACTTATTTCTCTTTTAAAAAGAGGGTTCCATACCACCCCCTGCCCTAACTTTTTTCCCCAACTTCACTTTCTGGATAACTAGATAGAGATTTATGATGGCTGAATTTCCCAAACTAAAATAGAAAGATATTTGCTTCACAGAGGCCTCTGCACTTTGCTCCCCCAAACAGAAAGGAGCATTTTTGCTAATAGGGTTTAATTTTCATGTGGTCACAGACATTCTGGCTATAACCATCCTACAGTAAAGAAAAAAAAAGTGGTGCATTCAGTAACTGACTTGAACCAACTTTAATAGGGGCAGGAATTTCTTAGGGGATTTGGAAAACCCACCTATTTACCCTACTTCCTGAGGTCTTGTTTAGCGGGAATAAGACCTCAAAAGTCCTAGTCTCCCCCAATGTCAGGTGTTCACATCTGAACTAGCGCTTCTAGCCTCAGCTCTGTTTTTGTTTCCTGCCATTAAATGTTAGCTCCTTCTCTTCTGCTTCCTTCCAGAAGAACTTTGTTTAACATCGACAAACTAGGAGACCCTTCCATGACTCTTGGGAAATTTTAGCTTTCTAGGAAAGTTTTCAGTTGTTTTGTTCCCAGATCACTGTCTTGAAGGAAGCCGGATTGTCTACCTACATTCTGTAGCCCCTCGTTATACTGATCCTCTCAAAATACCCATATGCTTAACATTTGTGCCTAAGTATTTGCACCTTCCCCTTGGAAAAGAGCAACAATTTAGTAGGAGGTCCGCCAATTCTCAACATTAGTGTACCAAAATAATATAATAATGATGATGATAATACTAATTATATCTAAACTTTTTTTCAAATGCCTTTTTTATCTTCATCATAAGAGGTCACTGAAATTGTGATGCTGTCCTAGAATCTATGATGTAAATTTACTGTGTAATTTCACACTATTTTAACAAAGAAACCATTAACTGAATATCTGCCATTGTTTAAAATTAAATCCCATTGTTGGATGATTATAACTGGAGTTTCAGAATGATTAAAAGTTTACACACACAGACACACACACAAAGAACCACTGGCTGAATTAGTGAATAGCCCATCCCTTTGGCTATAATCAACTCAGTTCCAAGAACCTCTATTGGTGTTTCGGTTTCTCAATTAAATATCAAATTCTTTTTTTTAAAGCTTTTTTTTTTTTTATAGTGTTTTTATTTTTACTTGTTGACAGTTTGCTTTATCTATTTATTTATTTTTGGCTGTGTTGGGTCTTCGTTTCTGTGCGAGGGCTTTCTCTAGTTGTGGAGAGCGGGGGCCACTCTTCATCGCGGTGCACGGGCCTCTCACTATCGCGGCCTCTCCCGTTGCGGAGCACAGGCTCCAGACGCGCAGGCTCAGCGGCCATGGCTCACGGGCCCAGTCGCTCCGCGGCATGCGGGATCCTCCCAGACCGGGGCACGAACCCGTGTCCCCTGCATCGGCAGGCAGACTCTCAACCACTGCGCCACCAGGGAAGCCCTAAATATCAAATTCTAATTGAAATAATGGCCTTGAGTTTTGGTAGTTTGGGAATTGCATCTGTGTAATGCTGAAAAAGTTTTCTTAGAAGCAGTCTCTTGAGGAGTTGTATGTACGTACCTATGTTATAAATCCCATTTGAGTTACTTTCCTTTTAAGCTCTAGAAACAGGATTTATAAGGCCCGACAGGCATTTTCTCTTTGTGGACTGAATTTTCTTTTCAACATTTTGAATGAGTGTCATCTGTCTTCAGCCAGTTTGGATCCATTCTGGCTTATGTCAGAGTAGATGATGTTTCTCGTTTGTCTCAGCTGTCTGTTAATATGCCTTGTTTCCAGGTAGCAGAGCAGACTTTTGCCACCTTCATTTTGCCTGGGACTTTCTCTAAAGGTGTCTCAGTGTTTGTTGACTAAAACTTCTTTTTATTCAAAATTTCTAAATTAAAACTTATAAAGAAAAAACTTAACTTCAAAAACCACAACCTGTCAACATGTAATTAAACAAATGTAAGTCTTTTTGGTTTCAAAGTGCTTCAGTTTTAAGATATTAGAAATAATAGCAGTAAGTAGATGTGAAACCACCGGGCAGTCTCTGAAACAAACATGCTATGGTGCTGCATAACACGGAAGCCAGGAAAATGGAAAGGAGATGGAATTGTAGGGAATCCTGCTGTTCTGGGAATCGCCTGTCTCGTAGTTTTACTATTATTCTTCTCACATTCGCTTAACTCTTATTTGTGTATCATATAGTTTAGCACTTACCTTGCTTTTTATTTTACGCTTCTCCTCGGTTAGGTTATAAGCTTCTGGAGGGCAGGGACTGTATCTAAAACTTTTATTTTTCTCTCTCAGCATTGCCTTACACCAAGATCAGCACTTAAAAGATGCTAAAAATTCTTGGTTAATTGATTTTTTTTTCCCCCAAACTGACTGATAGTTATTTTCTCCCACTCACTGGATTAATTGAAATCCATTTGAGAGCAACTATGCATGTGACTCTGATCCAAGAGAGGAAAGCTTGGGAAGTCTGGGGTGAGTCATTCATCATGATGGAGTACAGAATGGGTTTCTTGTAGTAGGCTAAGTGTGTCTGATTATAATATATTCTAAGTGGGTGACAAACAGACCAAATGATAAATGGGGTCATTTTACTATTCCATGGGAAACTTGGTTTATGAACATAGACCCAGAGTCTTTTATTGCCCTATCGACCCCAGGAAATTGTTCAAAACCATATCAGGTAAGGGCCTCTGGTGAGGAATTGAGAGTTACATATTTGGTGCAATAATGAGGCCCTTGTGGTTTGTTGCTTTCTGAGTCATCTTATTAAGCTTTGATTTTCTATGTCAGGCTCTTCTAAGTGTCTGCCAACCCAGGCTGATATTCCAAAACAGAGTTTAAACCAATTGAAAGCTCAGAAATATTGCTATTAAGAGACATAACTGGGGGCTGAATACCGTGACCTATATTTGTATAGGATTTTTACAGTGTTGGCAACCTGTCAATTTTACTTGATGGTTAACCACCATGAAAAATGCTGTAGGAAGAAAGTTTCTGAAACTCCATTATAAGGTTAAGGCTGTATTACCACACTTCCAAATCCCACAAGCCCTCTCTTTCTCTTACCATTTGAATATTTATACATAAGCTTCCAAGGTAAATTAAACACCAATACCCTCAAAGGTTGAGAATCTATTTTATGGGAACATTAATAAATGTGAAGGTGAAAGAAAAATTTAAACATTTTTTGGTAGGGGAACTATTTATACCATTTTGTTTTGCTTAGGCAGAATCAGTTTCAGTTTGTTACAGTTTTAATACCTGGATTATAAGAATAAAATTTATTTCAGAAATCGGAAGCAACAGTCTAAAGCACATATTGCCCTGCTCTTCTTAGTTTATCTCAGTCCTATTCACTCTTATTATAAAGATATAATGGCCATATCTTTCATTTCCTTTTTTTTAAAAGAAAAACATACAAAGCATCTCTTTAATTATTTTTATTTGATAACACTTTTCAGATATAGGTTAATCTAAATCTGGTATCTGTATATTAATTTCAGAATTAAGGAATAATTTTCAGATTCCATCCTCCAAAAGTATGACCAAGTTACCAAATGCAAGACAGCACATGAGTTTTATTTTAATAAAAATAATTCAACTTTTAAATAAAGAAGCAGTATCTTGCACTAAGAATCTAAAACTCCTGGTTTATTTTTAATTTGTTGATCCTGCATTCATTTATTCACACTTATTTGACCCAGCTTTTGGAAATACAAAGTAAATAAGGCAAGATCTCTGCCCTCAGGTAGCACATAACACTAAGTATAAGTGCTGATAGATGTAAGTTCAAAGGTTGACAAGACTAAAAACGCCACAAGAGGAAAGCATGGTTTACAGAAAAACTGATGACCGAGAAAGAAGAAAACTGAGCAAGTAAGATGGGTATTATTAAGTTACAGTTATAATTGTTAGAAAAGAAAATTCTGATGAATGTGAGCCAAGTAAGAAGCAAAGACAACTCTGGCATTAGGAGGAAGGGTATATAAGCCTAGAACCGGGCCACCCAAGTAAGTCATTGCTGCTTGCTCAGAGTAATTGGCTAATTCTGGAAAGTACAGTTCTGTGTTAAAGTAATGTAAAATGTAAGTAAATCATGGAAACAATTCTTCTCTCACTTAATTTTTTTCTTGAATCAATTTTGTGTCTTTGGTATGTGGTTAGGCTGATGCCATGATATGCAATGCACACTGAATGTAGTATTAAATGTGTGTATATATATGCACACTGTATGCATCTATCTACACATCTATCTATCTATCATCTATTTACCACCACTGGACAGTAAATCTGTTCCATTACTTTATAAATATGTTATAATAATGATTCACAATTCTTGTCGAGAGCCATTTTCATAGTTAGATGGTCGTTCTCTTTAAAGTTGTTGTGCACATAGTACGGGAAGGGGGAAATTTCCCCCTCTATGCTTCTTGAGTTCTTGTGGCTGGAATAATCATAAAATTGACACAAGCCAGATTAATGGGGGAAAAAGAAATACATTTTAATTCATGCTCATGGAGGTGTTATAAAAATGGGACCTAAGAAGTGGCCAAAGCAGGCAGCTTTTACACTTTTTAAGCAAAGAAACAATACCTTTGTGAGGAACTGACAGGACAAAGAAACTTAGGCTTTGGGCACTCAATTAGTGAAGAATCCAAACAGTGTTTGGGTTTGGGGTAATAAATTTAAAAACAAATATGGTTTGTTTATACAGGCTTCTCCACCCAATTTCCCTGTCTCTGACAGTAAGGATGTCCTTCCACCTCTAGAAGCAGGGAGATCACCTTTCACAGGGGAGGTTTATTTCCTGCTTTCAGGGAGAAAGAAAGGAGGGTCAGAGTGTCCCTCTTGCGTTGGCCACTTCTTAAGTAACTTTAATTCAAAGTAATCAGTATGATTTTGTGGCATATTTGGAGGAGGCCCACCCTGAACCCCAATAGCTAAAATGAAGAATGATGTGACTATTTGTAAAATTCAAGCTGAAAATTAGATTTTTCTAAGTATTCAGATAAGCATGGCATACGCTTGTCTTTTACTCAGTTATGTGGATAATTGGCATAGCCAGTGAACATCTTTCTGTAAATTCCCAGATCAGTTTATAGGTTCTGACTCTCATATGAACACCAGGCCTTAGTTGGAATATTTAGTTGGCTGTCAAAACGATTAGAAATCATTGCACTAACTTTCACCCAATCATATATTTCTCTCCCAACCTGCTGGTCTGATACTCTCCATCTTTACTAAAGATCCCCAGCACCCCATTGCCGAAGCTGAAATGCTTGGTATGGGCAACTATTTATTCACTCCTTTTTTTTATCTCCCATATCCAATTGTTGGATTCATTCTTATTGAATTCATTCTATTTATTTATTTATTTTTGACTGCATTGGATCTTCGTTGCTGCACGTGCTTTCTCTAGTTGCAACGAGCGGGGGGCTACCCTTCGTTGCAGTGAGTAGGCTTTTCTCATTGCGGTGGCTTCTCTTGTAGCAGAGCACGGGCTCTAGGCACACGGGCTTCAGTAATTGTGGCTCGTGGGCTCTAGAGTGCAGGCTCAGTAGTTGTGGCACATGGGCTTAGTTGTCCCGCAGGATGTAGGATCTTCCTGGACCAGGGCTCAAACCCGTGTCCCCTGCATTAGCAGGAGGATTCTTAACCATTGTGCCATCAGGGAAGTCCTTGAAATCATTCTTGAATTGTTTACCTAAATACATCTATATATCGTCTTATCACAATCATGGTTCAGAATTGAATTTGTTTGGATTATTGCAAATGTCTCTCTTTGCTTAACTGTTTTTCTCCACTTCATCTTATGCTCCATAATTCCAATTAAGACAAACAAAATCAAAGCAGCCCATGGCATTTCTCACCTTGAAAACTCTTGGTTTGCTATTACCTATAGGATAAAAATTTAATTTCTTAGCAAACCATATTGAAGAGTCTGGTTCCTGACCAGAAAACCTATGTGTGATTTTTCAGTCCTGATCTGGCAGGCCTCAGAGAGGAAGCTTGGTTTATAATCAATGCATTGCAGTTGAGAACACAGGCCTCCCCTGGCGGGCCACATTCTTATGCTCTCTGCATTCCTATCCCAGGTGCCTACATTTGGAGCTCTCCTTATTGGGGAAACTAGAAGATATTTTCCCCATTCTCACTCAATATTCAGTACTTTTCCACTCCTGCCTTTCCCCTCCCGCTTCCCTTCTGGGTCCAGAAATACGCAGGAGTCTTTTGTTTAAGCCTCCCTCAACAGGGAGACAACCTGTACTTCTGTGCTGAGCCCCCTGACCCTTGATTGATGCTATTTCATGGGAGGAAATGGAGCAGGGGGACAGTTGGCATTTTCTCTGGTTTTAACCTCTTACACTATCACAACTATGAAAGGCTTTACTGATACTTCAGTATTCGCTCGTTGTTTTTGATTGGCTACTCTGACACTGCAAAGCTCAGCTCTTTCCAGATCACCTCGCCCTTCTGATGAATGACTTTGTGAAGGGATTAAGCATAAGGCCGATCAGGAAGACCAAAAAGGCTGACAATCCCAAAGGGCATCTTTGTGGGTTGCTAGAGGAGTCCACGGGGCATTCTAGAGGGACGCTTGTGGTTTGTCTGCAAGACTTTGAGGGTTCTGTGGACATTTTGCCAGAGTGTCCTGGGAAGTGCTAGCAGAAGCTGTGTGCCATTCTTGGAGGATGCTAGGGCATTTATACATTTTTTTTTGGTGCTGGGGGGAATGTTTGGTCTTCTCTTTAGTCTTGATTCTGGCTGAACATGCCCAGTGAGTCAGATCAGGCATACAACAGAAGGGCTCAGAAAAAGCTCAGGAAGCAGTTCCTCATCTACTGCTTTCAGCCTCCTCCAGCGGGGCTGGAGATGGTCGGTGGGTTCCCATGAGCTGAGGAACCCTAAGCACGTCCCTGGCACTGGTACACTCTCTGCAGTTCAGAAAGTTGTTGGAACTTCATAAGGGAAAAAAGGTGCAGAACTCTTTGTGATTGCTTTGCACAGTGGTCCCTAAGAGAACTTAAAGACTTAATTAGATCCCCTCTGGAGGTAATTTTGCCAAAGTTAGTGAAGGAGAGGGTCACAGCATGGGACACAGTACTACAGACCCTCTCTCTTCAGAACACCCTGACAACAACACCTGCCAGGACAACAGAATGCAAGCAGCAGCCACTGCCTTCTGGGCACCACCCCCACTGGGGAAGCAGGGGCTCCTCTAAACCAACTTGCCCTGTGACATCAGACCAAAAAGCTGTCTGCCTCTGGCCAGCCACTCAACCTGGCTCCCTTGCCCACAGAATTGGTGGCCACATCTTGACAGGTGGCCCCTATAACTGAAATGAGGGTTCTCTTCACCCTTTCTGGGGGCCTGGGGATAACTCTGAGGGCTTCACTCATTTCTGTCCAGACCTCTTGGCTTTTGAAAATAAACACTTAATAATAAACATTAAGCTGATGGCTATCAGTCCCCAGGAGTGACCAGAGGCCCTATGCCAAGGTTAGAGTTCAGAGGGCAGGTGCGGGAGAACACATTTCTTGGGTTTACTAGATACCAGCAGACAAGTGACTGTGTGTGGTCCCTGCAACCCCTGCACCAAGATGAGGGGAAAACAGATAATTTTGTCTGGTTTGGGGTCTGAGGCCATCACCACTGGGACCCTTGCCCAAGTCTGACTATGGGTGGGTCCCTTTGGGCCCCTCTGAGCCTCCCTCCACTGTGATGGCGCCCATGACTGACTGTGGTGATACCGGTATCGATGTATTGTCTATACACACTCCTGCTTGCCTTTGTCCTCGTGCTGGGACAGGGGTTGCTGCAGTCGGGGACATTTTGGTATGGGCATATGGAAGGCTGTGAGCCTGCTAGACTCACGGGCTATAGGTTGTGGCCTGGCCATGGGATTGGACCACTGGGCAGCCTCAGAGTGACATTTAAAACAACCCCTCTGTAAGGACAAGACATTTGAATGAGAATCAGTTCTGCTCTTAAAGTTGTTTTGTTCCCCATGTGTCTTCTTCCCAGACAGGCCAAGAGGATATGACTATTTTCTTAGTTATATGATTCACTATATAATCTCTTTCTAAAGGAATACTGTTCTCCCTTCTCCTCTTTTTTTCCTTCTTCCTCTGACCCTGAACCTGAGGGTCACCAGGCCATTTTTTTATTTAGTGTCAGTGTACAGACTCTTTCCTCTCTCATTAGTGCTCTTTCTCCCTTGGTAAACTCATGTTTAGCCTAAAAAAACCTAGCTCGAATCTTGTCTTCATTGTCAAGGCCTCCTTATATTCCTCACTTAGGACTTCAACTCTGAAGGATCTGTTGTTTCTATAGCAAGAGCACTATGATAGCCTTTAGGTGGAGAAACAGGCATTTTTAAATCCAATGTGTACCATCCCAGTAAGTCTGTGTGTTTCTTTAGGAGAGGTGCCGTGTCTCCCTCGTCGTTGTGTCGTTGGACCTTTGAACACAGGCAGGTAAGTAATAGTAGGTTTGCAACAATATTTGTCGACTAAATAAAGAAATAACAAATTCCTGAGTAGACTGAGGTTCTTCATCTATGTAACTCATAAACTAGAACCATGGCATAAATAATATAGTTCACCTGGTTGGACCCTTCTAATGTTCACTATTGATTAACATTGCTGCAGCTATATCAACCAGCTTTCTGTAGAGGCTAGACTATTAGAAGCAGGAAGAAATCTAAGATATCCTCTTGTACAACTCTTTAATCTGAATGATGAGGAAACTATGACCCCCAAGTCAAGTAACCTGACCCATATCTCACAGCTGATTGTTGACAGTATTTGTAATGTTTGTTAAACACTATACTCGTTTTAATTATGCTACAGTTGATGCTTTGCTGTAAACAGGGAAGAGCCAACTTTTATGTATTATATTTATCACACCTCTCATTTGAGCCCCATCAGGGAAATTAGATTTATGTTTTTTAATAAACCCTGCATAATATTCAACCCACTAATAGTTTATTATTCCTAGTTTTTCTTCTATCTAATAACATGTTGTGGTAATATTGCTTTATCAATTTTGAATCTATGAAACAGAATTTAATCAACCAATAATAATCCATAGTTCAGATTATTTTATCAGCTTGTTCTAGGCTTGAAAATATCTATTGCATGGCATAGTTTAAAGTTACAATAGCCATATTTCTGTAAGACTAGAGCAAATTAGACTCCTTTTTTTTTTCTTGAAGAGATGCCCTTGAAGTGGTTATTTCAAAATGTATATTCCTGTATTTTATCTTGATATACTTTATCGAAATTCAATGAAGTTGTTTAAATATTACTTAAGCGACTATAATATCTATATTTGTCTTTTAAATTTGTGCCTTTTTGTGGGGTTTTAACTCTAGCCTTTCAAAAGTCTTCATTTATAGAAGTAAACAAATATGCTCATTTCAGGTAAAATGTAGTTACCAAAGCAGTTTACAGACTCATTACCATTCCTTCTTGCAACTATTAGGCTCTGGTTCAGAAGAACAAAAAGAGCATTCATAGTAAGAAAACCTGGGTTGTCATCCAGCCTTCATCTCTAAAGAGCTCTGAGATTTTAGATAGCTCATTTAATTTATCTGTTTTCAATGATCTCATCTATTAAATGGATTTACAAGCAAAATTAAAAAAAAATCAATGTTACACTAAATTAGTTGTCATCTTTATCTTTCTCACTGAGACAGCACGGTGTCCTGTTTGAATGCCCTGGAACCATGCTACCTGAGTTTGTCATTTATGAGCCATTACCTTGGGCGAGTTACCTAAGTTCCCTGTTGCGTACGTTCCCTCCTCTGTCAAACGGAGGTAACAATAGTATCTATCTCATAGGGTTGTCATGAGGATTATGGAGTCATTACATGAAAAGCACTTAGAGCAGTTCTATCATGGGGTAATTCCTCTTCCTCTCTTGTACCTACCTGCCTATTACCTATTGCTGTAATGACATAGATTTACTAAGAAACAACCAGTTCACAAGTCTCTTATCATAGCTGGAAATAACTTTGAGAGAGAGAGAAAAAAAGAACTCCAAGAGGAGAGGACTCTATCCATGCATACTATTCCCCACTGTCAGAAAGAGTATCTGCTGAGGCTTAAGTACATGATGGGTCCTTAAGGAGGCAGTTTGGTGCTGTAATGAACAATCACAGAATCAATATACCTGGAGAAGGTAAGCCCGACCTCTGCTTTACCCAGTCCTGATACTCTGAGCTCTCATCCCAGTTCTCAAATATTGTCTCTTTTTTCCCCTTTAAATCAATAAAGAACTTCAAAGATCTTTTAGAGCTATAGATTGAGGCTGTAAATGTTTCAACATTTTAAAAGATAATCATAGCATTGAGGCCGTTATGCATTCAGGTTTTAACCGTATCCTTGAAGATTTTTTAAAGTACAAATATATAGGTTCTTTCTCTAAATGAAGTGGGTAACTATAACGATAGCAACAAAAGTAAGTCACTGTTCCTGAGGACTAACCATGTATCAGGGCTGATACTAAAGGTTTTATAAGTGTCATCTGAATAAATGAACAGAACCATCTTTTTTGGTATTTTTATCTGCACTTTTCAAATGGTGAAATTGAAGTTCAGAGATTTAAGTAAAATGTCCAAGAATACAAAGATACAAAGTCAGTGAGTGGTGGGAGCAGGACTCAAAGCCCCATTAGTCTGGCTTAAAAGACCATGTTCTCAAACAATACCCTACGGAGACTTATCTCCTAAGAAAGAACAATGTGCCTCATCCATTTACTGATTCAGTCTTCACAGACAAGTCTAAATGGGAAATGGTCACAGCAGTTGCTGCTCTTTGTATGATGAATATAATGATTCTCATTCATGAAATAGGTGCACTAAGAAATAGCTTCCCAGTAGTTGTGAAGTTTGAAGTTTTTTGTATACTGTGCATGACTGGTACCATAGTATTGAGCAAGCTCAGGGATGATTGGCCTGATTTTCTGAATAAACTGTCCTGGGAGAATAGGTTACTAGGAGCTAGGTGACCCATTCAGAAGAAAGTAGCATTGTTCTTGTCAAAGTGATCATTGATTTTTCTCTCAGGTTTCTGTAGGGAGTTGCAGGGTAAATTTCTATTTGCTACAAAATGAAAAAAGAAAAGTGTTCTCAGATGGACTTCTGTGTTCTAG
Organism: Hyperoodon ampullatus; assembly: GCF_949752795.1. Taxonomy (NCBI): domain Eukaryota; kingdom Metazoa; phylum Chordata; class Mammalia; order Artiodactyla; family Ziphiidae; genus Hyperoodon; species Hyperoodon ampullatus. The sequence continues at coordinate 30,781,041 of NC_136914.1, read as the reverse complement.
AAATACAATCTTGGAAGGGAAAAGAAGTCTAAAGGAATAGTCAAAGTTTTCTTAAATTTTTTTTGAGGTTTCTCAAGACAAAATGGCTTTGAAGAAAGGAACTAACCAATTCCAGATTTCTTTTCAGTTGTAGGAGGAAAAAGGATTTGTAACAGCAATTGAATTAGAAGAAAGTCATCTTTTCAGTTAAACTTATGGCTATACCATAATGTAATTTGTTACATACTTGCATTTATTCCTATATTGACAGAAAGCTTTTCAAATTTGATGGGCCAAATAAATCATCAGATCTTTGAAATCAAAGAGTAACACAATTTGTTTTATTCAATAAGAATGTGCTACCCAGGACTTCCCTGGCAGTCCAGTGGTTAAGACTCTGTGCTTCTACTGCAAGGGGCACAGGTTCGATTCCTGGTTGGGGAACTAAGATCCCATATACCTTGTAACCTGGCCAAAAAAAAAAAAAAAAAAGAGGAAAAATAAAAAGAGAGAGAGAAAAAAAAAAGAATGTGCTACCCATAGCCAAAGGGGCATAATACCACGATGTGAAGCATTAAACAGAAAAGTAGTTTGCAATTAAATCTTTTTTCTTTCATTCTTGTCCCTTTTAGTGACCTAAAGGACTATTTTAAGTAATAAGCATTTTCCTATAAACATAAAGTGGTATCCAGGGGGATTCTCATCAAGCCTATAAGGGTTTTGTTTGGAATATGTTATGAATATAATTCATGAACATCTTAAACACATTGTGCACTCATGTTTGGAAGCCATAGACAGGGGTAATTTTTAGAAAACCTGTCTATTTCATTTCCCCACTGCAGAGAATCTATACTGCCTATTGCCACAACTGCTTGAGCAGCCTCATCATCTGTAGGTCAAAGATACATTTTTAAAAAGAACCAAAAGCTTCACTTACAGGACAAAATAGAAAGTAAGAGCTGGGAAGACATTGTTCATGTCCACTGGGGAATTAAAATGAGTTCTCAAGATAAGCACACCAACTGAAATACATATTCATTTGAGAAATCACAGTGGCTCCCAAAGAGAACTCAGGGGCCGTCAGGTAAATAGCGTTGTAAGTAGAAAAGACGATGTAGTGCAGGTGTGTGACAGGTACTGAAGATGCTGGTTTCTTTTTCCATGTCTGATATGCTCCCTTGTGGCACTCATGGTGTTAGCTATACTTTGCTCCCCCTGCCTGTGCATTAACAAGTCCTCCCATCTTTTCACATTATTGTGACATTGAGCATCTTGGGCAAGTTACACTTTAACCCACTGAGGAGGAGGAAGGAAGAGTAGAGTTAGTTAAGTGGGCATAGAGTGACGGGGTCAATGAGCAGAATGGAGCATCCATAAGCTGCACAAGGACACTGGCAGAAATGCAAACTTTTACCAATGCAAGAGAGAAAAAAATTTTGACTATGAACTATTGAATATTTCTACCTTTCACTGAACTCATACTTGAAAGGGTCTCTAAGAAAGATTCATTCATTTTATGTTTTGAGTAACTTTACTGAAGAATTGAGGCCCTTCTTGCTGTTTATACTGACTATAAAGCCCTCTGCTCTATCCCACTCAAAGAGATATTGGCTTAATAAAAACATGATAATTTTTGTATAACAGTGTATTAATATCTTCCTTCTCTCCACTGACTTCTTCCTTTCCATGGTTGCAACCTTTGCTTTAATGATGAAGATATTCATTTGATATTTTGGTTTTGATTTGCCAAGAAAGCTCAGGTGCCATTTCTCTCCTCATAGATCTCCGTAACATGATGAATCACTGTTTGAGCTTAGTGAATTGAAAACTAGGCTTATTCTTCCCCAAAGATTCTGATTTGCATCATTCCTGTTTATTAATATTAATATTTGCCTCAAAAATTTTAAGTTAACTTTGAAGTCCTTTTCCTTCACATTTCATATTCATTCAACCTATTACTAAGTTTCCCACAACTACGTAGATTTCCAATTTAAATTTATATTTCAAATTTCCACTCTTGCTTCTGCCATTTGCCTCTGAAATTTCATTCCTGATTCAAGAAAAATAAGAGCCTCCCTAAATTGTGTCACTTTTCTACTGATAAGTTAATAATAAATGAAAACAAAATACAAAAGACTCATTCTAAAATTCAAGAATTTAAGTTTATTTAAATTTGGCTGATATATAGAGCCTGAAATATTCACTATGCTTTTAAAAGTACTGCACTCTGATAACTCCACAAAGTGAATTATAATGCATAGTGTGTCTGCCTCTAACAAAATAAGGTGTACATGTTAACTTAGTGGTTCATGGTTGGATATATTCATTTATGCAAGAAAATTATCTTGCGACCTTGTTTTTCAAATATAAGAAACTCATAACTGTAACCGAATATGGAGTAGGAGAAAAATTAGAGAGAAATTTTTCTTTCAGATCAGTAAGAAAGTGTATGTTGAGAGAAAACAACCTATATCAGAGTAGGAAATTTGGACTGTATTAGGCTCTAACAAGGAGATGCAAATACAAGATGTCCTCCTTATTTTCAACCCAATTCCTGAGAAAACACCTGCATATCCAAAGCAGCCAATTAAAATGTAAGATAGTAAATAATTAAGGACCAATAAGTGGAAGCCCTAGTTCTTGCAGAAATGTTATGCTGGGTGAGTCATTAAGCATCCTATACAATGTCCAACAGAGAGATGTATGTCACATGAATCCAATGTAATTCTAGAGCACCAGAAGGATGAAGTTGTAAAACTAGAGTTATCTTTAAAAATATTCTTTTGAAACATATATCAAATCATTACGTTGTAGGCTTTAAATATCTTACAATTTCATTTGTTAAGATAGGCATCACCTTTGGTGATAGAGGGTTGGATCCTGTGAATCTGTGTACATGTTCCCCAGAATTTTCCAGTTTCTCTTCATGATCATGGATTGAGAGTGACTGAGAACGTGTTGGATTAGGGAGTTTGAAGAGAATAGCAGAGATCTGAGAGAGTTTTGTAGAAAATGGAAGACAACATCAAGGAAGAACCAATAATGGAGAAAATGTGCATGTATGAAGTATGAAGTAAAGTGTTTTTCTTTTCTCCCCTCCTGTTTCTTACCTTCTTCCTCCCCCCTCTCCTCCTCCTCTTTCTTCTTATTTTAGCAATTTTAAGCAGCTCCGATACAGAAGCAAAAATGGCAGATCCATGAAGGTCAGGGAGTTACTTGCTGAGTGTTACACTAGGACAAGGGGATTGACAAAAGGTTAGCTTAAGTGGGAAGAAAGTGAGAACTCAAGGAGTTTTCAGGTTAGGAGAAAATGACAAGTTAAAGGACCCTTGAAGGACAGGACATTATAGGTGATGAGGACTAAAAAAAAAAAAAAAGGAATAATAGGGATTATAATTCCAGAGAAAGGTATTATAAGGTAAGATTTCAGAGGTGGCGTGGTTCTGGGTGAGGGTAGTCTTGGGCTGACAGCTATGAGTGTGAAGGGAAGAGAAGTGGCATCTGAGAGCTGTGAGAAACAGGCGTCATATGTGTTACTTACACAGAATGCAAACCATGTGCCAACATTCTCTGAGAGACTGGGGAGATGACCAGACTGGCAGAGGATGAGGAAGAAGAAGGACTTTTAAGTCAAAGGGGTCGGTTTGAGGGATCTGCAGGAAGCAGTTAAGAGCACACTGTAGACCAGGGCGGGAGAGGGTGTCCTGTCCCTGGGGGAGGGCTAGATTTCAGTCACAGCAAGGAGACTGAAAGAGAGCTCTGAAGAAAGGGTGGATGACATAACTGGAGAAGGTGTAAACCCTAGAGACGGGTCTTCAGAGACTGTTTAGACCAGAATGTGAGAGGGAGAATGACAAGAGATTTTCATTTTGGCTTTCTGGCCTCAAGGCTCCCAGTGGAACTCTGAAGACAGATGTGTCAGTTCTGGAGCAGATCCTGGTCAGAAGCCTGCAAGGATTCCAGATCAGGGACTCTGCTCAGGGTTCCATAGAGAATGCTGGTGTTACTTAGCATGCTTAGAGGTCTCCATAGACACACTTACATTGTGAAAGGAACAAAATGGAGTTTGACAGTCTTCCTGGAAGAGCCTGATGTCTGTTTTAGCGTTATCATTTGTCAGTTTAACTGTATGCTAAAGCAAGACAGGTTCTATCTTAGGTCTGGGCCCTGTAGCTGCTGCTGTTTTGTCCATATGTCTTCAGCTCTCTTATTGTTTCTGGACCACATGGTCCAAAGTCCACATGACAGCACTGGTATCTCTTTGAGCAGTTTTTCTGTGCTCAGAGCTAGCTCTGCCCTCACGTATGACGTCCTCTTGCCAAGTGTGAGCATCCTGGTTTCCTCGATGCTTGGTGGGGGTGGATCTTAGCCTCCTTTCTGCACTAACTCCTGGAGTTGCCCTGCAGGGTAGACTCCAGGTACCCACAGCAGGAACTTGCTTACTGGCTCCCACTGGGATCACCTCCTAAATTAAACATGCTCTGTGTGCTCTCAGATCCTTGTCACAGGTAAAACCAACTAAGAGAGGTCCCAAGATAAGAGGTGTCACCATCCACATGTTCCAAATGGAAGTTTGGTAGATCACTTAAGAACAACTTGCAAAGGAAGTGGCTAGGAACAGTTTGTAATCCTTAGTTACCAGACTATAAAAAGCACTAGGGGACCAAGAGTGGACTTGAGTGGAAAGAATTTCTTTGGAGAGAGTTGTGAGTCAGACCCCGTCATGGTGAAGGGAAAGTTTGTATTGCCTCCTGGCTCAAATCTAGAGATTAGGGTTCCAAAGAGATATCTAAGGAGCTTTGTATGTTTCCCATGGAGTCTGTGGGCACAGAGGATAAACTGTGGCTTGTTAGCTGCTCTGATGGATGAGGAGATGGGTCTGCCTTGAGAATGTACTGTACACACTCCCAGAATTTCTGGAGGCAAAGGCTGTTCATTTTCCATGGCTCAGAGGTCACTTGGAAGAGTGAGCTGGCCTGGAGCTATGGTAAGAAAGTCTGCCTGAAAGGATACTGGTGAATACAGCAAATTTAAGGAGGCTTCAGGTCACATGGCCGAAGAAGAGGGCAAGGGAGGAATCATAAATTGATGACGAGACAGAAGATTTCCTTGCTTTAAGGGAACTGCATGTTACAGAGGCCCAAAGATGCAGAGGGGTGGGGAGGGAGAGGAGAGAAAGTGGAGGGCAGGAGTGGTCTTCAAAGTTCCCAAGTTGACTGGAAAGGAAGAATCAGATCTAAGTATGGCAGGGCCAGTAGAAAGTACTGCAAGATTAGATCCATGCCACTGAGGAAGAGAGGACGTTTCTGAACTTTATTCCCTACCTAACCCCCGCTAAAACCCTGGAGGGGCCCAAAACACAGTCAGGCCAGCTCTGCTTCCCTCTTAACACAACGCCCCCTCCTCCAATGGATTCACAGGTCTAGGCTGAGTAACGAGAAGCATTTCGGTTCTGATGATGATTGGCAAATACTGGATATTTCTATTAGACAATGATGACTATTCTGTGACTAAGAGTGATCAAAGAAATTTTATTGTCACAGACAGACAAGAGATCATGGGAGGAGCCCCAGTTTCACCCAGAGACAGTCTTCTACACAGGGACAGAATGCAGGAATAGTTTGTTTGGTTGTTTTCCTGTTTTTAACCTTTAGAGTTACAATCTTCAGCGTAACTGGCACAACCTTTTTTGTTACTCATAAATTCACATTTGTGCCTTGGTAACTAGAGAGTCAAGAGTTTCAATCCATGTTTGACTAAAACTCATGGAAATATTCTGGGAGTGTGCATAAGGCCAAAATTACTAATCGCTATCAATAGTGAAAAGTTAGGGAATATTTTACATCTTCAAATCCCAAATAGACTAATTTATGACTATTTTAGCTAGCATTTCTAATTGTATGCTTAAATCCTGCAAATGATTATGGTTCTCAGTGTGTGAATCATAAGACTTTTTTACATATTGATTTTATATATATATATATATACATATATATATATATACATATATATATATATATATATATATATATATATATATATATATATATATATATATATACCTGCTTTGCATGAATTAGAAACAATTACTTACTGAACTGCCTAAACCCACAGTCTGGCTGGCTCCTGCAGCCCTGGTCAAGGGGTTCAGCTCACCGTCAGGGCAAATTTCCTTCATTTCCTGCTGGCCTCTCTCCACTTCCGCCTGCCCGACAGTGGCTCTTTGTACTCCTGTTGTCATCCATTTTTCTAAACAGGTACAGCTCAGGAAGACTAAACTGCAGTGAACTGTCAGTGCTGATGGACTGGCTGGTTTCCAGGCCCTTCTTGTTGGTGATCTTGTCAGACCATTACATGCTGATTACAGTTTATTGATGATGCCTGCAAAATTGCTTAACAGGCCACATGTAGCATCCCTGAGCAGTGGAAGCCTCACAGCTGGTTAGTACATTGTACAGAGATTCTGCTTTCTATACTCCATGGTGCTGTATCAGTGACACGGTGCCCAATAACTTCCTGAAGGATGTGTAGCTCTTGACGGATTTACTTTCTGGTCTCTAGATGTTTCAGCCCACATTGCTACCTAAGTAGAAACTCACAGAAACTTTGTGTACTCACCGGTATTTCTTCTTTCTGTAATACAGTGTGTGTGTTTTTTTTTTCAATCTTCCCTGACTACAAACAAGTTTTTGAACAATATTTTCATAGTTGAAAGATGGTATATGAGTAAATTAAAAATTGGAATACTTGAATATTCAGGCTGGGGTGAGGATGGATATGTGTGAACTAAGCTTGGATTTATGTCGTCTATTTTATTTGTATCTCAAAACTCTGGAAGGGTTATAACCATAAATATTCCAATATGACCAAGATACAAAATTAGTTATAAAGATTCTCTGGAATTTTATTTCACTTATAAGACTGAGGCATTGCTAATATTATGTGAAATATCAAGAGCTATTTATATGATCCTATTATCAAACATTTTACTAGTGCCACTTAAGGTTTATGTAAATACTAGAAATAATTGCATAACAAGAGGTCAACTCTAAAATAGACAAAGTAACTCCAAAAAAGAGTTTAGTTCTGCAGATGAATGTTTCTGTGATTTTAAAAATTACTAAGTGTGCAAGCACTCGCTTAATATTCAACTTCTACTTAACATACCACGCTTATCTTGTATCCTACTAGCTAGGAACACAGTGATATGTGTCTTCATCCTACGTGTCTTAAAACAAGAGCTTCCGATCTAGGCGATTTGCGCAGTAAATTAGCTCCTGACCACTAGATGGGGCTATGAAACCTCTTGCGTTATTCACAGAGCTCTTGCAAACATTTGCTTTTCTTGAATGGAAAAAAATTTTCCTTGAAAATTTCTTAGTCTTTTTCCTCTCATGTTTAACCCCACCTCTTACTGATGATTGAAAAATGGTTCAGATTCTTTGTAATAATGACAAAGCAACATTACGATAATGACATGGAAGTGTAATCATTATATTATGTTCCAGGACGGAAATGGATATATTGCCAAGGTCACCTTACAGTTAATTCAGACTCTCCACTGATAGTAATAGGTTCACCATGGTGACATACTAACAATTCTTCCTTTTTTTCTTTCCCTATTTATTGGTCCAACACACAACTCATTAACCTCATCTATTTGGATTGTAGACCACAGAATGCTTCTAGGACTTAGGAGGCTATGAAAAGTGTGATTATATTTGGCGTGAGTATATAAATCACTACCAGTATAACAACCACACACAATACGTTTTCTTTCCATTTTATCAGTCCCCCATCAAGATTAACTTTGTGATAATCTGCAGGTCCTCATGATTCTCGAGGAATGAGGATCAACCCTGAAAAATGATTAGCGTTGCCTCTGAAAAACTGAATATAATCCATTATTGTGCTACTTAATGTTTATCTTTACTTCAAAAGAACGACTTATTTCACTTTAATTTAGAAGCAGTCATTTCACTGTTTTGGCTTTCACCTATTATAACCAGCAAAAGAGAAGAAATTCAATTTTCCCAAATACTTTGTACTCCCTGGCAGAGACTATAATGCATAAAGTAGCCATTCAATAAGAGCTTATTATATAAATGAAAGATTTAAGACATCATAATTACATTTTATATTATGGAATCAGGGCAATTTCATTTGTTTGTCTTATTAGTGTCCAAATTTTAATTTATTGAATTATCATATAACTTCAAGTAACAACTATGTTTTAAATAATATTAGATGTGATATTCCTATTCCATATTTAAGACAGATTTAGGGCTACTGAAATAATAATTTGAAATCTAAGAGACCACTATGTTCCCCATTGATTCAGGTACTTGAAAAAGGGATTGATAGACTTAAGTCATTTTAATCAAAGGTCTTTCTTTTGACTCTAAGGTCAGATAGAAATTGGTAAATGGACAGAAGAGCTAAATGTCAGTCAAATATTTTTGATGGAAAATATTTGTGAAGAAAGACATAATCAGAAGGTTTTTTTAAAGAAGTTAAATGATTTTGGTAGAGCAGGGACATACAATGGAAGGCTGCTTCACACAGATTCTTGCTTCTAGAATGAGGCAGTCTTAGAAAACTATAGATAAAAAATCAACCATTAACCTCTACTGGTATTCGAGTCAACCTGATACAAATATAGGAGCTAAAATGAGTCGATTTTACTTCGGAGAGTAAATACAAACTCAATTTCCTTTCAGCCTATAAAAGGCTTCTAAGAAATGTGATGACACCTGGGCTCACACAAAAGAAACACATTAAAATCTATGTTTCATTTTCAAAATGAAACTAGCATACTCCCCTGATTTTGGCAGCAAGACAAATTCATAACAGAACATTCAGAAAATGCAAAAATCGCAAATGAGAAAATAAGAATTACCCATAATTCCATCACTCAAAGAAAGCAGCTTTTAGAGTTTTATTTATGTGTTTGTGTATTTGTGGGACCATACTGACTATATTTGTCTAATTTGCCTTTGCTCGTTTTTCATGTAATATATAGAGAGCTTTTTAAAATCACTAATCTACCTTTTAAAACATGATTTTCAAAGCTGCAAAGAATTCTATTATATAGATATACAATGATAATTTTACCAGGTATGCATTTTAGATGATTTCTTAGTTTTGACTATTTAATCATTGCTACAATAATTATTTGTTTGAGTTGATATATGGCAAAAGTCTGTCTCAGAATACCATTTTATAAATTAATTGTTATATAATGTTTACATGGGAAAAGATTGGTGCATATTACACACTCAACTGTATTTCATTACTTTTTTTTTTTTTTTTTTGCAGTACGCGTGCCTCTCACTGTTGTGGCCTCTCCCGTTGTGGAGCACAGGCTCCAGATGCGCAGGCTCAGTGGCCATGGCTCACGGGCCCAGCCACTCCGCGGCATGTAGGGATCTTCCCGGACCGGGGCACGAACCCGCGTCCCCTGCCTCGGCAGGCGGACTCTCAACCACTGCACCACCAGGGAAGCCCTCATTACTGTTTTTTAATATGTAAATAGGGAAACCTCGTACAGCGGTCTTATTCTTCCATTGACACAGCATGATGGAAACAACAGGGGCAGGTAAAGGGTTTGTTCAGTTGTGCTTTTCCAACAGTTGGCAGAAATATATAAAGATTATGTCTATCTATACTTTATAAGGTATTTGAATTCCTGATTTCTGTGGAGAACCTAAACACAAAATAATCTGCCCAACACAGCTACATTTGTAAGCCATATCAAGGCAGGGTTTATTATAGCAGTGAGTAAAGAGAATTAATGTAAAGGCACAGATGCCACTCCCAGTAGACCTACTGACAGTAAGCATTTTACTAATTTTCTCTCTCTCTCTCTCTCTCTCTCTCTCTCTATATATATATATATATATATATGTCCATAACTTCAGCCAAAATTCCATTTGTATTAAAGCTCCCATAAACTTACTTTCTCTAGAAATGCAATGAAATAATGACAAAAGTTGTACTGTGTTCACCAACACAATATTACCAAGCAACTGTCATTAGCTGATTTCCGTATGAAACTATTTTGCTATTTTCTAAAGGAGAATTTTTAGCTCTGCTTTTTTCTCTAACTTTTTATTTTAAAATAAGTTAAAACTTAGAGGAAAGTTGAAGGATAGGTCAAAGGGTGAATACCCATAAACCAGATTCCACAGTTGATGACATTTAACCACAATTGTTTTATTGAATTCTCTAGGTACCTATTTATACCTATATCTGGCAGGAATATCACCTAAGTGATGTTGTTTTCTTCTTTCTATACTTTATTCAATAGGTGGTTATAATATCAATACTCCCATTCTTATTCCTGGTGACTTTAGCTCTGGTCACTTGATTAAAGTGATGTCTCCTAGGTAAAGTTACTATTCTCCCTTCATAATGAATAATTGCTTTGCATTTTGTGGGAAGACACTATGAGAGTATGTAAATTTAGTTTTTCTTATCACACTTTTGCCCACTAGTTTTAGCATCCATTGAGGATTCCTGCTTGAAACAGTTGTTACTATGATTTTTGCCAAATGGTGGTTTTCTAATTACATCATTCTTTACATAAAGTGCCAACTAACACTACCATTCTTTATCCTGATGCTCAAATCTGGCCAGTGGAGTAGCTTTAAGCTGGTTACAGGGTCATTCTTAACATTTTCCTGTCATCCTTTGAGGACTCCCTTGTTTTCTAGCACATCAATATTTTCTGGGTTTATCTGTATTTTTCTTGCTCTGGTCCCTGAATAAGCCATTCCTCTATTGAGCCTAATTTCTGTTAGTGCAGAATGGTATTTAGAAACCAAGAAATAATAAGCTAGGTGTGTTTACTGACACTGAGTTCACTATTTCCAGTACCACTCAGTTGGTTAATTGAATGAACTAGGAAAAAAAATGATGTGTATGTGGTATATGTGTATGTAAATGTACACATGCATACATTCAAACACATGTATAAACACATTTATATCCATGTTTCTCTCTCTCTCTCACTTTAAATTCACACCAATGCCTAAGTTCACCACAATGCCTCCAATTCCAACCTACATCCACAGTATACATTCCAGCTTTTCTCGTGTTTGTAGTTCCCTTTTCTGACAGTAAGAAAACTGACTTCCATTTGCTTGATTTTTAATACCTGTGAAATTAATCAATTTAAGAGACCCCCTTAGAGCTGCTGCCCCTAACCTCCCCCAGCTGTCATTTGCAAGGGAGCCTAACTCCTGTGGACACCTCCAACAAGTACTAGAGAAGGGGTATGACAAAAAGAAGAGCGGAAACGAAAGCTCTCTAACGGCTTCTGGACTAAATTACCCAAAGAATGAAGGAAGAAAGAAAGTAAGAGAGGAAAGAAAGAAAGGTTAACTTTATTTAATGGATAAATAATTTTTGGGGAAAAAATCCTTACTTTCAGCTTTTCTTTGAGTGGTTTTATTTCAATCAAACTAGATATATGACATTTGAAGAAAAAAAAAAGCCTCCCAAAGAGCAAGATTCAGGTCTTTGATTAATAACGAAGGCCAAGGTCACGTGAAATGATCTGAGAATTCATGCAATTTATCTCCAAGTCATGATTTTTCCCTTTACAATTTGATCAGAGCTGCATAAAACTCCAGGGATAGATAGCTGGCATACCTAGGATTATCCTTAATTCATTCTGATGTGGTCAATTTTGTTTAACTGATATTCAAGCATGAATGTTAACAATCAAGAATACAGACTTTTGATTTTTTGAGCTGTATTCACTCAGGAATATGAGTTTCTTTTACAGAACATCAAAGATATCCAGGGCATTATTTGATGATCAACTGATAGAACATAATGAAATAAAATTTGTCTTCCCTATTACTTAATAAGTGGTATGAAATGGAATTAAAACTTAATAGCTCAAGTGCTGAACTTTTGACCATTCAGCAGGGCTGCTTACCAAATTCTTCTATGGCACAGAGGAGTTGAAAGCAAAGAAAGAGAAACTGAAGCAAAAAAACAAAGTATAAATTGAACATTGTTTTGTAAGAATATTGCACACAGGACTGAGTTACGTCAAGGGAAGAAAACTATTTTGCAATCAAATTCAGTTATTAACATTATGTTAGAAGGTACAATGAATGGGATGTAAGCATGCATACATTGCTTTTTCTAGTCTGTTTACTTAAAAGATCTGGTTACAAATGATCTTATATCTTCTTGCATTGCTATCAATGTTTCAAGCAAAGAAGATTGAGTGCTATGCAGTGGTATTGTCACACAGTTTTGAAATTATTGACATTTATTTATTCAAAAAAATTTATTGAATGCCTACTATGTGTTAGGCATTATTCTAGTTCCTTACAATACAGTACAGTGATAGATAAGATATACAGTACAGTGATAAGTCAGTGGTAAATACTCGGTGCCCTTATAGATCTTCATTGGGAAAGAGGCAGACAATAAACATACTAAATATACATACACACACATACACATAAAATACTTCAGATAATGCTAAGTTTTATCAGGAAAAACAAAGGTGGATAAGGAGGTAGAATGTCAAGTTAAGTGCTAGTCTACTACAAGCACCAACCACTGCAGAGTAATTATAAAACTTTTACATACTAGAACAGAAAAAAATCAAGACATTTAGTTCAACTCCTTTTTTTGCAAATGTTGATTCTGAATTCCACAGAGACTGTGACTTGCTTAAGGCTCTGTAGATTTTTGGTGTCTTTGCTAAGAGTTGAGTTCCCTTTTCTAGTAGAATGTCAGTCACAGATTCTACCTAATAATTTGCTACTTCAGTATAAATTTACATGGAACCCTAGAGCTTCATCTAGTTTCTTGGGATCAAAACTCTTCCCACGCTTTAAAAAAATTTATTTTCTAAGTTTCTCTCATTTTTATCAAACTAATATTGTACATAGTTTTAAAAGACAAATAATGCTATATATTAATATAGTATCATATATTGTATTTCAATAATATTTATAATAAAAAAATAATGAAAATCAAAAGTATCTATCCCCATGTCTCCCAGTGCCTGTCTCTTATTTCTAAAGGTAATCCCTTTCCAATTTTCCTTACGTCTCTTATGGAATGTACCTCCATATATCTAAAGAATATGCTCACACTTCTATTTCTTGGTTTTCCAGCTTTTGCACTTAACTAGTCTCATTGAACTGGCACAGTTCCTGGCATGTTACAACAACAGGAATAAAAAAATCTCTCCTCTGGCTTCTTTAAGTTTATTTAGTAGAACTAGTATTTTCCTTGATCTTTGTCTTAGTCTGCTTTGGCTTCTATAACAAAATACCAGAGACTAGGTGGCTTATAAACACTAAACATTTATTTCTGGAGTTCTGGAGGCTGGGCATTCAAGACCAAGGCACAGCAGATTTAGTGTCTGGTGAGAAACAGCCTCCTGGTACATGGATGGCTGTCTTTTCTTTGTGTCTTCATGAGGGAGAAGGCACAAGGGATCTCTCTGGGGCCTCTCTTATAAGGACACTAATCTTATGCATGAGGGCTTCACCTTCAAAAGCTAGTCACCCCCCAAAGGCCCCACCTCCTACTGCTATCACACTGGGCATTAGGATTTAACATGTGAATTTAGGGGACCACGAACGTTCAGTCTATGGCATCCTACCCCTTGACCACCCAAAATTCTTGTCCTTCTCACATGCAAAATATATCCATTACATCCCAATAGCCCCAAAGTCTTTATTCATTCCAGCCATCAATTTAAAGTGTAAAGTCCAATGTCTTATTGAAGTGCCATCTACATCAGATATTGGTGAGACTTTAGGTGTGATTTGTCCTGAGGCAGATTTCCCTCCAGCTGTGAACCAGTGAAATCAAATACATTATGTGCCTCCAAAATACAATGCTAGGATAGGCATAGGATGGATATTCACCTTCCAAATGGGAAAAAGAGGAAAGAAGAAAGGAGCAACAGGTCCTGAGCAAGTCCAAAACCCAAGAGCGCAAATTCTGTTAGACATTAAGGTTCCATAATAATCCTCTTTGATTTGATGGTCTGCTCTCCAGGGCCACTGGGGCAAATGTCCCACCTGCAGGGCACACTGAGGTGTGGGTCCCACCTTCGGGAATGACTGCACAGTAGTCCTGTTCCTATAACATTTCTGAGCAGAGATCGGGCCCCTTAAGGCTCCAGGCTGCCCTGCCCCTATGGCTAGACTGGACCAGCCAGCAGCACCCCTCAGCCTGGGGTCCCACATGCTGCAGAGTAACTAAGCCCATGCACCACAGCTACTGAGCCTGCACTCTAGAGCCCACGAGCCACACCTACTGAAGCCCGCATGCCACAACTACTGCAGCCCACACACTTAGAGACCGTGCTCCACAACAAGAGAGGCCACCACAATGAGAAGCCCATGCACCGCAACAGAGTAGCCCCCACTCGCCGCAACTAGGGAAAGCCCGTGCACAGCAGTGAAGACCCAATGCAGCCAAAGATAGAGAGATAAATTTATAAATAAATAAAATTAAAACAAACAAAAAAGTAGTGGTGAAAAGTATGTCCTCTGAACCTTCCCAGTATGGGTGAGTAGGTCTTAAGTGAGAAATCCAGTCTAACCTTCCAGTCTCCCTAAGCCTCTGAACCCCTTCCTCTACGTTAAGCAAGGGGGACTGGGCATATCCAGTCTGCATCTTTTAGTCCATGTTTTATTTTAGCCAACCAACAAAACAACCTGTTAGAGCCCTTTCTAACTCTGCAAGCTGCAACACAAAGTCCAAAATCTCTGCTTAAGGAGCCCATATAAATAAATTTGTCCTGATCCAACTTTATGTTTTTAGAGAAAATTTAGGACAATTACTATTTAATCAACTTCATGTTAAAAAAATCTCTATTCAGAATGGAGAAATGGGTAAAGAAGATGTGGTATATACAGATATACAATGGAACATTATTCAGCCATATAAAAGCTGAAATCTTGCCATTTGTGACAACATGGATGGACCTTGAGGCATTATGTTAAGTGAAATAAGTCAGACAGAGAAAGATGAATACCATATGATTTTACTCATATGTGGAATCTAAAAAGCAAAGCAAAAAAACCCCAAATAAATGAACAAACCCAACCAATCTAAACAAGAACAAACCATAGATACAGAGAACAGAGTAGTGGTTACCAGAGGGGGCAGGGACAGTGGGGTGGGAGGGCAAAATGGGTAAAGGGGATCCACTCTGTGGTGATGGATGGAAACTGAATTTATGGTGGTGAGCACACTGTAGTGTACACAGAAGTAGAAATATAATGTCATACATATGAAACATATAATGTTATAAATGAATGTTACTTCAATAAAAAATAAATCTAAAATAAAAGTCTACATTCAATAGTTAATAGGCTTATTCTAAATAATAGTGAAACTTCTAAATTTCATTTAATGTTGAGACATGCATGCTGTCCTCCTCCTGCTTGGGTTTGTTGTAGGCTGGCAGCTTATGTAGTTTCATGCCTCCATGGGGAGGTTTGTTTGGATTCTTTGATCTCTCCCCTTCCCCCTTGGACTTCTAAGCTTTTTCTGTCTTATTTGATAGTAACCCTTGATCTTAGGGTGAGAATGATAGTAGAAGAGTGAATTAATAATAAATAAAACTTAAAGATAATATAATAATTAATAATAAATAATAAATAATAAATAAACATGAACTATAATATATTATAGCAAGGCAATAGTTGCACTGACCTGTTCTCTTTTGAGGTCATCGAAAGGACTCTTTTGATATCTATCCTGATCAAAGTTCTCCCACCTGCAGATCAGTTCCTGGAAAACCAACAAGTCACCTCCTTCTAGGGGAACCTCAGCTTTCCAGTGATCCAGTCCACAGGACATAGGATATCTATCCCTGTGCATGGCCCATGGCTGGTCTGCAATAAACAGCCATGCATCACATGTCTTGACAAACTCCGGGATTGCAGTCCACCAGCTCAGCAATTTCTCTTGCACAAATGTTGAAGCTGTTTTCTCTAAGCTGGAGAAGGTGCAAGCTGACTACTTTCTCAAGGTGAGGAGATGGGATTCACAGCCTATGACTAGACCTCTCAAGAATCCTTTCCTCTGTTTTCTTTGTCACATTTCCTTGCCTCTTTTATTACTAAATAAAATTCCTTGCCTAATTTATTACTTAAATACCCTTAACAGGTCCTCTATTTTTTTTTAACAATCTTTTCTCTCCAATTTCCCACCTCTTTGTCTTTTTCGTTTCTAATATCTGGGAAATTTTCCTCAACTTTTAAATTCCATAACTTTGATTGAATTTGTATTTATTTTATGAGTCTAATATATTCCAATAACTCATTTTTTGGTTTTGAATATTCTTATTGAAAACAAACAAACAAACAAGCAAGCAATGTCTTCATCTTATGTATAACTTATCTTCTCTTATTTGCAAATCTTACTTGGTTACTTTTCTATCACTTCCTAAATTATTTCTATTTCCTCTGAGTTCCTTTATTTTATTTTGCTCCCTTTCCAGAATGACAAACATTTTTTCCCAAATATGTGTTATCCTCTTTTCTGTTTATCTTAAACTTGAAGCACTAAAATGCTTTTTGGAAATTCTGTTTATGAGGTTATTTGTGATTTGTAGTCCTACAGACTTTATTACAGCAATAGCAGTAGAGAGTCTGCCAGTTTGATGGAGTAATCCCAGATGTCAGCATCTGTGGATCTTTTCTTTGAGGCAAGTCAGTTTTCCTAGAGAGGATTCACCCAATTTCCTGCCTGTGCAGTTGTAAATGAGGCTCCCAGTATCCTTGGAGCCAACTTATTAAGGTAGACTATGGTTTTCAATGTTCAGGAGGTCAATTTACACTTAATCCCACACCTCTGAGTACAGCATTCCATCTAACTAACTCCATATTTCAACTTGTCTTGTTAAGTCTGTCTACTTCAAGGTCTCTAGAGAGTAAAGCTCTAGTCTTCTGTCACGGTGGTGAAGGATGAGAACTGCCTGGCTGCACTGGAGGGGTGAAGGTTTCTCAGGCATCTAACTGCTACCTAGGGAGACTTTCAAACAGTCCTCCAACTCTTTCTTATTAGCATCTACAAGACTAAGTTCAGAGATATTTAGGGGTCTGCTTTCCTTAGTCAACTATGCCCTTCTCCACTCTTACACCCACTTTTGAGCTTTCAAGTTTTGTTGATATATCTTTTCCACTGCCCTATTTTGGACTCTCATCTTTGGTTTTGCTGATTTATATTTCTTTTATTCCTTTACGGTATTATCAGTGCAGTTTTGAGATGCAACAGAAATAAACACGTTATTTAATCTATCACATCATATGGAAGCCTCAAGTCTCCTCATTTATATTCATTGCACTTTTGAAAGGGTCAATGTCAAATAAATTAGTGTAATTTAATTTTTTAAACATAAAACATGTTAGGTATAAATAAAGGATAAAAATAATGTTTATTTAGAATTATTATACATGATTGGGAGAGGAATATTATATGAAATTAAAATGATAAGACTCATTTGGCTGTATCCTTGTTCTAGTAAACAGTTAAATCAGTATCTTCAGATGAATACACACTGTGTTGGAATACATACAGTATGTGACTCAAAGTCCATGTTATTACTATTTTTGAATTGTTAATAACTGCCGTTTACCTTGATATGTGTATTTCAGAAATGAATTCATAAAAGACATGAAAGATCTACCGAGGATAAGATAGGTACAGAAATTCATGTAAAATGATTTTAAGTGAATATTCAATCATGAATTTGTCATGTATCAGCAAAACAAATCCTATTATCTAGTATTCCTTATTGTTATGATGTACAGAAATTTTTATTCAATAATAATAGTATTAAATTCTAAAAGTATTTCCATGAAACGATGAAAAAAAGATAGTTGAATATGGCTTCTGATCTACACTCAAGCTCTGATCTGCTAACTCTTCTTGATTTAGTTCTCTTTTTTAATTTGATTCTTGTAAGGATTGATGATCTATTAGTGAAATGTCAGTCTTTTATCAAAAATTCCACTTCCTATCCCCTCTGCTTCCCCAAGTTCCCACATTTTCAAGAGCTTGACCTTGTCACGCAGACCTTGGCTATAAGTGGTCTTGGAATAGCTGAGTTCAAGCAGTATAGCCCTGAATATGCCATCTGCTCTCTTGGAGAAACACTATATAGTTCATGACTCAGACTATATCTTGTTTTGCTTTGATGGAATATTGTTTAGTAAAAGAGTGGGTCCAGATGTTTTGTAAATTAATAAAGGTTTATAACTTCTTGCTGCAAGACTATTATTATGAACTGATCAGACATTTTCCTGCAATACAGAGTAAAGAGTTCTTTATAAATCAAGCTCTTGACATCCTAAGTTAGGTAGTTAATTACAGATGTGTTAAATTGATGAGTTTTTCATTCTCTAATATGAAGTATGATTTTAATAAAACATAATTCTGGAAAACAGGAAAAAATTAGAAAAGTGAGTGGTGAATATGATGATATAGGACTATAGAAATGTAAGCACCAAAGTGGAAAGTGAAAATAAGAAAAAGAAAAGAAAATTCACAATATTAGAAAGGGAGAAAGCTAACATTTTTTGAAAGTGCTTAATCATCATTATTGATATTTATGATATTTATGAAGTGCCCAACTAAGATGGAATAAAAGTGAAGGGAGATTTAAAGATAGTTGTGATGACACATTCCATTATGGTTATTTCTCCATCAATAATTTAAGAAATTTAGACTGTACTGGGAATAGTCAACTTAGTATCCAACAAAGTTCCATTGTTACTAAATATTCTGTAGCTTTGGGTAAATCTAGTCTTCTAAATAGCCTGAAACCTTTCTGATGTCATATAGTAACTGTTTTCAAGACTAAGAGTAAAAAGAATATAATTGGTCAAAATGAAAAAGGCTATAAGAAATCTAATATTTTTAGAGGACAACAGCTACCACTTAGCGTGATCAAGCAGTTCATTTATAACAGTTATTTGTCAGAGACAAACAGGAAACCACTCTGAGGTACTCAGCTTCTATAAGATATACATTCCAATTGCTTCTAGACTGTATTTGACATTGTTGATGTTTTTTGCTCTTTAGAAGTGAAGGGCTCTATTACATAACAAAAGGCCCTTCTGGTATGGACTGTTGCCTCCAGTTTAGGTTATAAATTTCTGCAGATGGCAGTTCAAAATCAAGACAGTTAACCCCATAAACGTTATTACCGTCAATGTGTGAATAATTTTAAATGTTGCAGCTGATTTGTATGATTTAACTTAAAAACACGGTATAGCTGCTGTGTTTGGTAGAAATTTAAAATATTTTAGTTATTGATTGGGAAGTCAATAGGAGTTTTGGTGTTCTTAAATAGTTTGATAACCATATAGGTAATTATTTTATTATTTTCACCAAGAGGAGAGAAGAACTGGTGGCAAAATCATACTGAAATTTCCCATAAGCATCACAGACCTTCTAGACACTGTAGAATACATACTATCTAAAACTCTCCAGACCTATGTAAATCTGATAAATTGATAATATTTTTAAGATGATAAAAAATTGAAACTGACTTATGCAGAGCCAAGAGATAAGAGCTGATTAAAGTGTTCTTGTGTGTTTGAATAGGATATAACTTGAACTTTCTTCTCTCATTTCCTCTTTTTTTAAATGTCAGAGGCTTCATGCTACTAAGTAGCATTATAATATGCAGTTTATGATATAATTTTATCATTATCATTGCAAGTACTATTTTATTTTTATTTTCCCTTAATCGTCTGCTCTCAATTCTTTTCTCCATTCCCCACAGGTTCTCACATTTATGATTTATTACCTGTGTGTATGTGTGCATGTGTGTGAACTTATAAAATATACAGTAATATTTGTGTTGTTTCACTGTACTTTAATTTGCACTAATGATATTGTGACATTATACTTTAATCTACACATGGTTCTCATTCTGGTTTGGGTTTTTTGCTTGTTTGTTTGTTTGCTTACTGCCAGATTACTTTCAAAGTGGCTGCAACAGTTTCCACCATTAGTCTATGAAAGTCCTCCATCCCTTACAGTCAAGTGTGGTATTATATGCAATCCTAATTTCTGCAAAATTCACTTATGTAGAGATAAGGCTTTCTTGTATTAATCTGCATTTTGATGGGAGCAATGCAACTTTATTTTTTCAGTATTAGTAAGATTTTGCAACTTCGTTTACTACATAGCTCATCTTTCCCTACTGAGGTGTATATCATTGTAAAAATCTATCAAGTTTGCTTATAAACAGGGCTGTTTCTGAGAGTTGAACTTGAGTTTTTCTTTTGCTTAGTATCATATTGTATTTATTATACTGATCTTCAGCATAGTTTTAGTATTTGATAGTGTTCATTTATATCTAATTTATATCTGCATTAATTTTTTTTTTTTTTTTTTTTTTTTGGTACACGGGCCTTTCACTGCTGTGGCCTCTCCCATTGTGGAGCACAGGCTCAGTGGCCATGGCTCACGGGCCCAGCCGCTCCGCGGCATGTGGGATCTTCCTGGACCGGGGCACGAACCCGTGTCCCCTGCATCAGCAGGTGGACTCTTAACCACTGCGCCACCAGGGAAGCCCCTCCAATCTGTTCTTAAGACTACAAAGTCAGTGTATTACTTCAGCTAAGGTACTTTTCAGCTCTATAATTTCTATTTGATTCTTTTTGATGGATTACATTTCTCTTCTGAGATTCTTCTTTTATTCAATCATTACAACCATCTTTTACTTTAAATCCTTGAACATATTTATACAAGCTCTTTTATAGTCCTTGTCTGTTAATTGTGCTGCATCATCTGTTTCTACCAATTGCTGCTCATTTCCTTGATTACACGTCACACTGCCCTGCTTGTTTATATACCTAGTGATCTTAAATTATATGATGGATATTATGCATGACTTATTGTGATGAGTCTGGATTAAATAGAGGTCCTCTATTTAAGTGATCTATTTAAGTGATGGTTTAAAAAAAAACCTTTTTTTCCTGGAAAGCAGTTAAATTACTGGTGGATCTATTTAATCTTGTCAGTCTTGGCCACTTCTTTTTCTTCTTCTTCTTCCTCTTCTTCTTTATCTGTGTGCCTGCACTTTATTTTATTTTTATTTTTTTTCAGTTTTGTCTCTAGTAATAGGGTATGGCTATTACTTTAGGTTACTCCTAAGGCATGGTCATTTTGGGGGTCTCAACCAAGTGCTTGAGATTCACTGCAAAGTTTCTAAATACACTGCATTGTATAGTCTCTCTTTTGCTACCTCTTATTAGCTATCAGTTCTATAGTCTTGTCAAGTCTTGCCATTCAAATAGTCTTTACTTTTTAATGTTTTCCTCAGTTTTATTGAGGTATAATTGGAATATAAAATTGTATAAGTTAAAGGTGTACAACATAATGATTTATATATATATATATATATAGTGTAATGATCACCACAATAAATTTAGTTAATATACATCACCTCACATAGTTACATATTAGTCTTGACAAAGAACTTGCACAGCCCAGCCCTTGGTCAAAAACTCTCTGTGAGGAAGACCTCCCAGTGTCCTGGCCTCTTCTTATTCTAGCCTTTTATTGGCATGCTTCTTTGTGAATTTCAGCCTCCTTAGTTGTCTGAGTACTAATATCTATCTTTTCAGCTCAGTGAGTCGACTTGCTTTATTTGAGTTCCACTTCTTTGGGCTATAGAAAATACAGGTGGCAGAAAGCCCCAGAAAACAGGCCTAACAACCCTAATCTCCTGAATTTCCTTTCTCTCAAGAACAACACTTATTATGCATCGCTTGGTTTCTAGTGCCAGACACACCTGTCACATGTATTTTGTCCAGTTTTATTCTTATTGAGAGTGGGGGGGAAAGTTTAATCATAGCTCTCCCAATTTCATTTGTGAGGACTTTCAATATATTTAACTTCATTATATCTGATTGGAGCTTAAGAATTAATGGCATTTTTGTTAATATTTTATTTAATATTCTATTGCTATATAAACTGTTATTAGAATGTAACATCACAACAGGTAAACATAGAATTTAGTGCTAAAATATTTTCTTCCCTTAGAAATACCTGTAGGTTTATAAATATAAATAAATAAATAAATAAATATTTTAGTTAGGATTCAGTCAGGGAAACAAAAGTCACTTTGTATTTAAGCACGAAGGGTTTGAATACAGACTGACTTCTTCTACTCTTATTTTTTTCCAAATCTCATGTCTCTTTTTGATAGGCTCCAACCTGGAACCACATAAAGAAAAAAATCCTGGAGAATGTAACTCCTGCTGTCTCCTCTGGGCTGTATAGAGGGAAACCATGTAAAAAAGTAGTTGTGATGCTGAGTTGATAACAAACAGTGAAGCACAGTGTGGTTTGCCTCAACATCTCACATATATGTATTTTTCTAAAATGAAAAATATTTTGTTGTCAGAGAATTCTGAATGTATTTTGTTTCTTTCAATTTAATTTAATTTTTATTGGAGTATAGTTGTTTTACAATGTCATGTTAGTTTCAGGTGCACAGCAAAGTGATTCAGTTACACATATACATATATCCATTCTTTTTCAGATTCTTTTCCCATATAGGTTATTACAGAATATTGAGTAAAGTTCCCTGTACTATACAGCAGGTCCTTGTTGGTTATCTATTTTATATATAGTAGTGTGTATAAGTTAATCCCAAACTCCTAATGTATTTTTGTTCTTTAAACATATTAAATGCTTAATAAATCTTTTCTGAGTGAACACTGCTGCACAGATATTATTCGGATATGTTTGAGAATGTTTAAGTTATTTTACATATGGAAAAATAATAATATTTTCAATCAATTTTTAGAATAACTATGATAGTCTTAAGATACTAAATATTTAAAATTAAACTTTCCATATATCTATAACTTTAAATGTTAATCTAAAATGTTTCTAGACTTACTTATATATGTGAAAATGCCCTGGTTGTATAGCACTTTAAATAAATTTTAAGGGAACAATGAAATAAAAAGCGAGTACTTACAGGGCACAGAAATATAAATTTTGGTCCCTGATTTGACATATGTCTTCCTTTCAAGACATATGAAAACTGAATCTCCATTAAAATGTAACTCGATATCTCTGTCACCTTTCGTGGAACACTACCTCTGCAATATGAACTAGGAAGACTTCGGGAAAGACCATGCACACTGTTCTACATGCATTCTAATTGTTATGGCTGTGTGTTAATTATGCCTATTGCAGGTGTGCCAAAGGTAAGAGATGCAAATAACTCTTTAGTATTTTAAGTCACTGAAGTGTTTGTTTACTATAGGTATTCCTGGAATACAATAGGGAAAAAGAACTTCAGAGCATGGTGGGTAAAAAGAGAGGGAGAGAGGGCAGTTCATGCACAGTGAGCCATGGATCCTTTCTCTGATGGTCTGGGCTTGGCTTTCCATGGGCAGAACTATACCCAGGATACCCTGCTCTTAGCTTCACTTTTACCATTGTGTCAACTTTCCATATTACAGTATGTCCCCTACATAAGAAACTTCAAGTTGTGAACTTTCAAAGATGTGAACGTGCATTCACATGTCCAATCACGTAAGTTAGTTCATATGTCTGGCGGACTTTGTCACATGTGTGCATCCTTGACAAGTAGTTGTGCTTTTGTGTACTTTACTGTGTGGTACTGTATAGAATACAGTAGTACAGTATCTTTATTTCAAGCCCAGGATGTCTGGAAGCAAGCATTAAAGCGGCGGTGATGTAGCTGGTACTACTGTACTTTTCAAGGTAATATACTGGAAGATTAAAAATGTTTTCTTATTTTTTGTGCTTGTTTGTTTTTTGTTTATTATTTGTGTGAAAAGTATTATAAACCTATTTCAGTACAGTACTATATAGCTGATTGGTTAGTTGGGTACCTAGGCTAACTTTGTTGGACTTGTGAACAAATTGGACTTACGAACTCGTTCTCGGAATGGAACTCGTTCATGTGTAGGGGACTTACTCTTATTGTTTTCACTTACTGCCCTCAACTCTGTTGGCCTAGGTGGTCTGATGTTGTCATTCGCTTTTCAATTATTATCATAGTATTTCTTTACTTTGGTCATTCATCCACACAGCAAGTATTTATTGAGTGCCTACTATGCTAGGCATGGTTCTAGATTGTGGGTATACAAAGGTGAGCAAAATAGTAAAAAAAATCCCTTAATATAGAGGTTCTATTCTAGCATCTAGAGTCAGAAAATGAACAAAATAAATAACTAAAATGTACACTATGTTAGATAGTAAGAGCGGCTATAGCAAAACATAATTCAGGGAACAGGTATTAAAAGATTTTGTCAGGGAGGCACTTTTGCAATATTAAATAATATAGTTGGAGAAGGTTTTACTGAAATTCTAACATTTAAGTCACCTGTAGAAGTTGATCACTCTGCCTCACATTTCTCCATGTTCTTCTCATCCACTGTATTTTCTGCTCTCCATTCCTTCTTTATTTTTTCTCCTCAGTATTTACATTTCCTTAAATATAAATATATCTTTATCTTTTTTACTGACCCCATTAAATATAAGCTCCACAAAGACAGTGAGTTTTTAATGTTTTGTTCACTGTTATACTCCCAGCTCCTAGAAAGTTCTTATCTCATAAAAAAGTGATACACATAATTAAATGAGAAACTGAATGAGTGAATGAAGAAAAGCATTTCAGGTAGAGAGACCAGTAAGTGCAAAGGCAGTGAAGAGAGAGTGTGTCTGGTGAATTAAATGAAAAACTAAGAGGCCAGTGTAGCTAGAGTGCAGTGAGTCTGCGAAACAATAGTAGGAGATGAAAATAGAAAAGTAACGGTGCAGAAGGCGGGTGGCAGCTAATGTAGGGCCTTAGGCCACTGTGATGACTTTGGCTTCTACTCTGAGTCAGATGGAAAGCTATTTGGATGGGTCATATCAGTGGCAAGACCTCACTTTTGTTTTTACAAGATCACATTGACTATTGTGTGGAGAATTGACTGAAGAGCCAAGAAGGAAAGCAGAGAGACAAGTTAGGAGTTTATTGCAATAATGGCCTTCTCAATATTTGCTATTGTCCAATACCTGTATGTGTAACTACCTTACTGTCCAGAATACTGTTTCTTCCACTCGGTTCAGAGCAGGAAAAAATAAAAGAAAATATAAAGTGCCATTATATATAAATTAAGGTGGACAGAGAAAGGCACTGAAAACTATATGACTTGGCTTAAATCATGTACATGGAAGTAAACCATTTATACCTAATATTAATTATCCTTTTTTTTTTAATGCTTGGCTTTTTATTTATTTGTTTGTTTATTTATTTATTTTTGGCTGTGTTGGGTCTTCATTTCTGTGCGAGGGCTTTCTCTAGTTGTGGCGAGCAGGGGCCACTCTTCATCGCGGTGCGCGGGCCTCTCACTATCGCGGCCTCTCCCATTGCGGAGCACAGGCTCCAGACGCGCAGGCTCAGTAGTTGTGGCTCACGGGCCCAGTCGCTCTGCGGCACGCGGGATCCTCCCAGACCAGGGCTCGAACCCGTGTCCCCTGCATTACCAGGCAGATCCCCAACCACTGCGCCACCAGGGAAGACCTTTTAAAAGGGCTTTCTTTTCTTTTTTTTTTTTTTTGTGGTACGTGGGCCTCTCACTGTTGTGGCCTCTCCCGTTGCGGAGCACAGTCTCCGGACACGCAGGCTCAGCGGTCATGGCTCACGGGCCCAGCCACTCCGCGGCATGTGGGATCTTCCCGGACCGGGGCATGAACCCGTGTCCCCTGCATCGGCAGGCGGGCTCTCAACCACTGCGCCACCAGGGAAGCCCTTAATTCTTCTTAATAATTCAAAAAAGTAAAATTTCAGTGAATGTAAATGTGAATGGAAGGCACACTTTAATACAAAAAGCATCTGGCATAAGAATTTTTTAAATACATATTTTTGTATTTAGGAAAAAGTCCCTTTAATTATGTTTGAATGACAGTAAAATATTTCCTAGTACTGATACAAAATCAATGTTTTCTGGACAGTTAAATTTAAAAATGAGGCTCTTAAATTCAGTCAACACATTTCTTACACTAAATAATTTAATCATAAAAGAACTACTCTAGGAAATTTGTTTACCCCTAATTCTGGCAAATAATTTGATCTTAAATCCCCATTTCAATGAAATAAGTTGCAAGTAGTCATAAACTTGACTGTGACTGAAACGTGACTGCCAACATTTCTTTCCTGTGTCAGTAATGTTGCAGAGCCTTAACACTCTACGACATGACACACTCTATGTTTGTTATCAAACACTCTACATTTGATAAAAGGGTTTTGGTAAAACCTTGTGCATCAGAGACACAATCTTCCTTTCACACACACACACACTCAGTAACTTACAATAACTGACCAGCTCCCAGAAATCATTGACAAATATTCTAACAGATAGACAATGGTGAACTCTGTTCTTATACCTCGTATTTATATACTGGAAGATATTTTAATTATATGTTTTTGAAATTTCCTTAGTTATTAATATGTTAGAGATGAACAATAACTAACATTTAATCAATACTTATCATGTACTAAGCAACATGGTACATGCTTTACATATATGCTCTCATTTAAGATTCACTAAAACCCTATGAGTAATGGGCCATGATAATACTCATTTCAGAGATGAGAAAACAAGGCTAAAAGTTAATTCTCTATTTCATGCAGACTGTAAGTGACCTGGCAGAGATTCCAACTCTGATTGCATAAAGCAGCTATTACCCAAGGCCATAATTTAAAACTGTATAATTAGCTATAGATGTTAAAAATAAAGCATCTGTTAACTTAAATAATAAGTAATTGCTTACTTTAAAAACATGATTTCTCTAAAAATTAACTAGTTTCCAAATTCTACCCTTGGGGCCAGTTAAGAAGATAGATCCTTTCTCCCATCATGAAGGGTCAGAATTCCACAAAGAATACGTGAAAAAATGCTTTGCTTTTAAATTTGAAAATAATAACTGGAATCTGTCTTCAGAAATGGTGCTTAGGCACAGAGTCAATCATAGGCCAATCTTATTGTTCCATTACCTATTTCTGTGTAACAGACAATTCTAAAATATAGGAGCTTAAAGTCAATGACTCAAACTATGGAGTTAAAGGGCTTCCCTGGTGGTGAAGTGGTTGAGAGTCCACCTGCCAATGCAGGGGACACGGGTTCATGCCCCGGTCCAGGAGGAGCCCACATGCCGCGGAGCGGCTGGGCCCATGAGCCATGGCCGCTGAGCCTGCGTGTCCGGAGCCTGTGCTCCGCAACGGGAGAGGCCACAACAGTGAGAGGCCCGCGTATCGCAAAAAAAAAAAATGTAAATGGAGAAATTTAAAGCAGCATAACCAGTTTATTAATATTGGTATGAAAATGCTCTTGATAAAATCAAAGTATCATTAGGAATGGTTAATTAATATTTCTGACCAGTGAAAATTCATAACTCTAGTGTGCATATGACTAGATTTGGAGTCTGATTACCTAGATTTGAATAACTTAATAGTGAAATATTGTTTAAAAAAGTCACCAAAATTTTCTGGACCTTAAGTTTCCTTATTCATGAAATGAAAATATGATAATTCTTCTATCTTTGTCATAAAGTCATGAAAGTAAAAATATGATATTAGTAAAAGTACACTGAATGTTACAGTATATGACTCTATCATGGCTTCCAAATACCTTCTCCTTCTAATTATTTACCCACCATTACAACCACTATTCTATTATTATTAACCCCTATTATTACTATTAACTATAAAACTTAAAAGGCCTAAGACATTGAGATAGGTGCTTTAGCAAAAACGCTTTGAAAAAATAATCTCCAGCTTTTTCCCTCAAAATGATGTTAAGGGAATGATATTCATTGGAGAAGCTAATAGTGTTAGTCATATATCTTGAACAAAATATATATATAGCCACCATTTTTTTGAGAAGGAGAAATATCTTCTACTAGGTGGTATTAAATAGATTTTTTAAAATATTAGATACAATACTGAAAATATGAATATTTGTTTTTGGTCAAATCTGTCTTTCTTCAGGAGGACAGTAAATTTAAAGACAAGCTAATAAGGTGTATTATTGTATGTCTTGGAGAGCTGTGGAAAAAGAATTGTCATAAAGAATAGGAATTATTCAAGAAATCATGGAAAACAGGGACTATGTATGAGAAAAAAACAATTCACCTCATTGCTCCTTACACTTTACTTGAGGATTTTATGCACTGTTAATTTATTCATTGGGTTCTGGTTCTAAATGCTCTGACGGAATCAAGACTACTTCTATCAAGGGGCAGGAAAAATGTCACAGGGTTTTCAAATCAGAATTCATGTCAATCAGTCTAAGAGCAAAGGCTTGTCTGCTGAAACAGGAAGATTAACTCTGCATGTATTTGTCCCTCACCTTTTTCTTTCTTTCTTTTTTTTTTTTGGCATTAACACAAAATGTGCTTTGTTGACTCATGGTGTTCATATTAGTTAAATTAAACATCAAACATCTGTCTGATTTTAAGATCCCAACATGAGTATGTTGTCAGTCTCAGTAAAACTTGAGCTGTTAAAGGCCCTCAATCAGTCAAAAGGATAGAGCTGCTGTAACGGCAAACTCAGCAAGCATTTACATCAAAGGATTTAAAATCTATTTCAGTAATGCCTTCTGGATAATGACATTGATCTCAGCACTCCCCTTGCAGATTTCCCGGTATTAAAAAGCAGGTTTCTGCATGGTTTCACATTTAGAAAAATGCCATTCACCATTTCTTTTTATGTGAACATAGTTCAGTTCTCTTGAATACACCTAGACAGCTATTTCTGACATTACACCTACAAGTTAATAGACTTTTATTTCATAAAGCCAAAATTCATGCTATGTACACAATTTTTTCTTTGTTCTCTTCTGTCATACCAATTTTGCCAAAGCAGGAGAAATAACGAGAGGGTTTTACTATTTTTTACATTCATGTTTTTCTCCTACTCTAAGTCAGGTATTATAAATAAATAGATCAATCAATCAATACATATTTCTTTTTATGTTTTAATCTTCACTTAGTTTGCTTATCTTTTGGAGTTGATATGAATAAATGAAATGATTGCAGATGAGAATGTTTCAAATTAAAGAATTTTCATAAACTTTCTTCCTTTCTTCTCTTTCTTCCCTTCCTTCCCCCTCCCTTCCTTCTGTCCTTCCCCTTCTCTCTCTCTCTCTTTTTTTTTTGGTTAGGGGAAAAATTTATTTTGGGACTTTCATGAGCTATCTGTAGATTGTTTAAGTGGGTTTTAATGCTGGCAAGATCTTTAATTTTATTTTTAAGTAGTTGCTCTAGTAAAGAAATATCTAGATGTAAATTAATGCTTAAATTTGGATGCTTTAAAGCATCTGTCTAGTTAGTCAAAAACATGTAGCAACTTTCTACTTTAAAATAAGTAAAAGTAAAAATTGAATTCTACTAGAGAACTACATATTTTTCATGTCATATAAATAAATAATGCATGTGAGATAATTTAATTATCTGTTATTTATTTACTTGTTCTTTGACTCTAGAATCTACTCTATGCCAGAATCCCCAGTGTACCATTATACCGTAGTGGAATAAACCTTGTATTTTTAGTCTCTTTGTATTATCTTCTAACGGAAAGTGGGGTCTGGCTGCTAGCCACTGAAAAGCCACTAAAGATGCAACGTTGGTGGAAAGGAAAGTTTGCTTTATTTTGGATGCTGGCAACTGGGGCGGGGGAGTGGGAGGGCAGATGCCTGTCCAAAGGCCGACTCCCCTTTCCTGACAACCAGGGGGCAAGAGCTTTTATAGACAGAGGGAGGGGACTACATGCAGAAACAGCACAGTCAGGTCTGACAGTCATCTTGAAATTGGTCCTGCAGCGGTCTGATCTGTCCTCTTGATTGTTTCAAGTACAGTTAATCTTCAGTTCCAGGGTCGGTTTGCTCCCATTTCCTTGAGGCCAGTTCTCGGAATTGCAGCAGCTTATGTCATGGCTATAGTCTGGTCATCAGGCAGCTAAGTTCTTCCATCTCGGTGGGGTTTCAGTATCTACAAGATGGCTCACAGGTTGTGGCTCAGAATATCATCTATAGCCCTTGAGGAGGAACTAAAGGTCCCTGACTATGCTTAATGACTAAACTATGCAATGTTACAGTTCTTTCCATCTTAAACAAAATAACCACTCTTTCAGCACCATATCTAATCAGTTGCCTAGCCTGTGTCTCTCACCATTACACTCAGACAGTTTGAAAGTGCTCTCAAAAATGCTGTTTCCATTTCTCACTTCCAAGTCATTCCGCTATCTTGACCTCAGTTGCTAGGAGAAAGATGATTAAGGGTAGTTAATTGCCCTGAATTAACTACCCTTAATCACCATGTCTCCTTACCCTCAAGGAAAAATGAAGTCCATCTGCACTTATTTGAGTATACTGGAGCATTTGGGGGATATGAGGGTATTCAATCCTTTAGTACTCTGTTATCTAGCACATTAATAACCACGTCATCATTCTGTCCAGTTCAATGAAGAGAAAGAATGCCACGATTCAACAGATGGGATTTGGGCAGGAAAGAAGGTGGAAAAAAGTAAGAAGGGAAGGTAATGTGACCTTGTGAGTGGAGCTCTTTGGGCTGATTCAGTGTACTGTTGTTGTACCTGCATCTGAATATACAGTAGGAAACGAAGTGTTATATGCTTGTACTTCCCTGTCCCATAGGAGCCAAAGTGAGTTCTCCCAACTGGGAAGAAGTGGATACAGAGAAGTGGGAAGACCCTCGGGGCTCTCCAGCTCCAATCACTCCTCTGAACCATGAGTCTCTGAGATTGATGATTTTTCTAGTTGGAGGTTGTCAAAGGAAAGTTACCTCCATGTAGAGGTGCCTCTTGGAGTTCTGGACTTGTTGCCTCCCTGACAAAGCTTAGCTATTATCTTGCTTCTAGGATCTTGTTAAAACTGAATGCCTGATCAATGAGGACCTTATAACTCTCTGATCAGATAATACACTGAGGGGGGGGGCAACTCAATGACTAACAAGGTGGGAAGAGTCTAAAAAGCCTTGGTCGTCAAATGGCAATGACATATTCCAGAGGGCAGCCGGCCTGGCCCTAGACATATCTTTGCTTTACATGAAAAAGTGGCAGCTAACCCTTTAGTGGAAACTTCATCCCCCACTTTGCTTTCTGAAGCAAAGCTGCTGTCTCAGATTCACTGAGGTTCTGCTGACTGGACCTGATTCACTGATGGTTTATTGAAGATGGAAGATGATGGTGTCCTTTGGATTGGGCAGTATTCAACAATAGCACCAATTGCAAAATTGAAAATGGTCATGGCCATTCCACTTAGTGGGCAGTACTGACAGTTATTCTCATAGTTCTGGCTAATGCTCCCCTTAATAAATGATGTTACATTTTTAGTGGTCCTAGCTCTTTTGTCTGCTGCTTGCAAAACTACAGACTAGTGGATAAAAGACACCTGTTTTGGGGTCCTGTACTGAGGAAACAAATAATGATTGCTGATTAACTGAATTACTCATATAAATGCCCATGGTAAGGGTCTGTTTTCTGATGAAGCTGACTGGAATCAACTTGCTTATTAAGGCTGCACCACCCAGAGTGTCACTGATGCTACCTAGATCCATCATTATGCTGGACATGGCAATACATCTGCAGCCATAACAGAAAAAGCACATAGAAGACTCCCCATTCCTGATGCAGAGGCTACCACTGAATGCATACCTGTGACTCTTGCCAGCATGTGACCTGTTTGTCTCTAGCTGAGGGAGGCCATATGGCACAGGGCATTGTCTCTGCCCAACTCTGAGTTTGACTACATGAATCTTTGACCACCCTCTTGGTTATCAGTTGTTCCTCTCCACTGTTTTGATGCTGTTTTTTTGCTGTTGTTGTTGTTTTGTTTGTTTATTTTGTTTTGTTTTGTTTTTAGCTTACAGTGTTTCTAGTCTGATCTAGCTGATTCTTATATCATTGTGCCCTTAAAACTAATTTGTGTCATGCTTCCAGATTTCTGGACCATCTGCAACCTAGAAAAGGGTAACCAAACTATTCAATGGACTTTCAATAATCCTTATCATCTGATACTGTTAATTGTTGTTAAAAATTGACTCAAAAAGATTTCTAACTCGACTTCCTTCTTAATAAGTCTATTTGGTCACTCAGTGTGACTATCCTCAAAAAGAACTTACCTCCTCTCAGCTACTTCCTGGCAATGATCAGAATAAAAGGGGTAGGGTCATACAGACCTATTCTGAGAGTCTGTGAATTCTCTGTGACCATTCCTGGATATCATACTTCTCTTTTACCCCTAATAGCAACCCCAGGATGGCCTGGTTGGTACATCTTCTGAGTGGAAGCCTGGTCACAAGAGGGTCTAGTGAATTCAAACTTGATTCTGATTCAACCACAAAGATTCTCTTGTTAGACTGGCATGTCACATATCATATGGGTAATGACCATTTGGTTGAATATATTAGTTGT
Source organism: Hyperoodon ampullatus (assembly GCF_949752795.1). Classification (NCBI taxonomy): domain Eukaryota; kingdom Metazoa; phylum Chordata; class Mammalia; order Artiodactyla; family Ziphiidae; genus Hyperoodon; species Hyperoodon ampullatus. The sequence continues at coordinate 30,748,577 of NC_136914.1, read as the reverse complement.
CAATTCTTTCTACAGTGGAACATATGAGCCAAAGTGAAGGACATAATGGGTTTCTATATGTTATCTAAACATGATCATCTTCTTAAAACCGATATCTAATGAAAAATCTGGGTTTGAGCAAGAGATGATTGGGAAAAAGTTGAATTTATAGCTACCAGCATTGTACCCCTGAATTTTGTCACAGCAGTGAGGTAACAACAATGTTGGTGCCTGGGGAGGGAAGATCTCAGACCCTTAAAAGTACAGGTGAGGAAAGAACGACTTGTTATCTCTTCCATTGTCACCCCTGGAGCCTTCCTCATTAAGGAAAATACCTTGGTGCACTTCTCTTCGACTGTTGCAAACACTATAAATTTAAATCACTGTTGAGTCTGCCATGTCCCTTTCAGACTGTTCTGACTATTCCCATTAACCTCACCAAAAAATCTACTAGCAACAATTTATGATGGAATTCCTCGACCTTCTATGCAAACATTCGTTAACACTTTTGGATGTCTTCCCCCCTCCATTCCCACAGTCGCTGCTCAGCCATTCTGTAGGGTAAAATAATGCCATGAGGTAGAAAAACATCATGTTGGACTGCTGCCCTCAAATAGTCCCTCCAAAAACAAAAACCAGAACCAATTAGTTAACTGAAATGGGAACCCTAAGTCCACACTGGATGCGCTATCAGTCTGACTTCAGTGACTGCGGTAGACCCTTCTTGAGAGGGCCAAGCAACTTTAGCAATAGCTTCTTTCCAAGGGCAAGATGTGCATCCCTGAGATACACTTGCTGTACAGGATACAGGCAAGTGCAACTTGCCTTCTCCCTAAAACAGAGTAACCTTCATTAGGAGTGGATCATAAGAGACATTCAAGTGATGAAGGAAATGACTCCGGTATATCATGTAGCTATCAGATGACCGTAGAGATCTCTTCAAAAGGAGGCTATCTCTGGTTACTCAGAGGAACTTCTCATAGGGATAAATGACTTGTTCTTCATGTGCATTCTGTGGGTCATTTTCCATTAAATGAGAGCTATCCAACTAGAAAAGTGGTATAAGCTTGTAAAATAAAAGGAACAAAAAGAATACATGATTTAAGAAATAGAAGAAATAACAGGATTAATAAATAAATGAAAGATCTGGTCGTTAAAAAGCAACAATCTAAATATCTGTAAAGCTAATATCTGTAAGGATGGAGTCACAGGGGTAAGAATAAGGGGACATAGTAACTAGAAATTGAGTCTTGGTATAATCACAGGTAACATTGATCAGATGTGGAATAATGAAATTATTAGTTTAAGGTCCTAAAATATGTCCTGAGCAGAGGTAGGGTTTGTGGATCATTTGAAAAAGGGTTGACATCTTGATTATGGAATAGGTTGGATTCTCCCATACCTTGTGAAGATTGGATGATAACATGTGTATTATTTTGAATAGGACATTGTTTTGTTGGTGTTTTGGTTGTCTTTTTTTAAAAAATTTTGTAGTGTGACACAAAAGGGTTCAACATGTTGGGGAAACTTTATCAATATTGTGATTTACATTTTTTATATATAAGCTAATTTGAGGTACAAATAAAAAGAGACTCTGGCAAAGTATGTTTTCCTAAGAAAACATATCTGTTTTGAGTGATCTTAGAAATACCTTTGTCTTTGACTTGTGTAACATTACTTAGGTGACTAGGTATCTCACTGAATAGCATTAAGTTGATCTGTGTTTAATTTTCATTCTTAAAGCAATGACAGAAGAGAAAGCAAGAAAAGCAAAGATTTATGGAAAGCAAGTCTCGCCTTACCTTATATTGAGAGTTATAGTAAATTCAGGGCCACTGAGAATTAAATACTCTGTTATCAAAAAAGTAAAAGAAATTAATTTTTAAATTATGTTGAAATAACTTCTTATCCTTAGCTTCAACACACTGCAGACTAGTGTAATGATGTCAAATATTGGTAACAGAAAACAAACAAATATCAAAAAACACAATCTTCCTCTTTTGTCTGCCCTATGACCCCCCAAAATAAAAGTAATAGAACTCATAAACCACACTGAGCACACAATTAAGAGCTCATAGGAAAAGTATTGATACAAAAAGATTGTGGTAGCTAAAATGAAACCTCTGAAAGTTAGACTAGTTAATAGAATGCTAACTGCTGACACAGTTTCCATTAGTGTATATTGTAGATTGCATAATGCTATTTCAAGCATGGACTATAAAAAATTAGTGAACTGAAAATAATGAAAGATAATTTGAATTATGGTAACATCATTATTTCCCATCTAATATTTATACCATATTTGCAATTTTATATTCATCCTCATTACTGTCAAATGACAACAGCAAGAACAGAAACAGGCTTCACTGTTTTCCTGTAATGTATCTTCCCTGCCAGCTGGAAAAAGAAAGTTCCATTTCAGTAATGAAATTAGGACTCCGATCCTTTATTGGAGAGAGAAGTACTCATGTTATAAGTTAATTTTGTGATTCCCCAAAGAACAGTAGTTGAGTTTCATTCTAGTATTCATTTGAATTTTTCTTATAAGCACAAGGGAGTAAGGGATGATGCTCCCAAACACAGATAAAAGATAAAAGAAATCATGCTACAGAGAGTCTGTCAACATTGCATTTCTTTTTGTTAATGGATATGGCCAAACGATAATACTTATTCATATACGAATTATTGACTAAAATGTGATGCCAAAGAAAAATATTTTGGTTCTGGATATCTGCCTATTTTACACTATTGTTTTTGAAAAAAAGGCATAAAAGAATAATATGTCATTGACATTTGAATAGGACATTGTTTTGTTGGTGTTTTGGTTGTCTTTTTTTTAAAAATTTTGTAGTGTGACACAAAAGGGTTCAACATGTTGGGGAAACTTTATCAATATTGTGATTTACATTTTTTATATATAAGCTAATTTGAGGTACAAATAAAAAGAGACTCTGGCAAAGTATGTTTTCCTAAGAAAACATATCTGTCAAACACTTATAAAGCTGCAGAATATGTATGGAATGTATATGCCCTGATCAATGTATATGCTCTTATCAATAATTCTACTTATTCTTCTCTTGCTTTTGCAAATAATTTGCCCTGATAGCTTTTTATTATTACTTTGTAATTATTGTACGTGTGCCTTATCTTCAGGAAAAGAGGTTTTATTTCATTGTCATCATTGTTGGAATGTGTATTACAATATGCAATACATAGCCTGCACTCAAAAAATATAGAAATTATAAAAAGATAAATAAAGTTATTACAAGACACCAAAAAAGGGACACCAATACACATATTAAATCATTGCTTAACATAATGTCCTCAAGATGTATCCATGTTGTTACAAATAGCAGGATTTCCTTTTTTTCTCATGGCTGAATAATATTCCATTATATATATATATATATATATATATATATATATATATATATATATATATGCTTTATATGAAAAAGTGGCAGCTAATCCTTTAGTGGAAACTTTATCCCCCACTTTGTTTTCTGAAGCAAAGCTGCTGTCTCAGATCCACAGAGGTTCTGCTGACTGTCTGGACCTGATTCACTGATGGTTTAGCTAAGTTGGAAGTTGATGGTGTCCTTTGGATTGGGCAGTATTCAACAACAGCACCAATTGCAAAATTAAAAATAGTTATGGCTACTCCACTTAGTGGTCAATACTGACAGTAATTCTCATAGTTCTGGCTAATGCTCCCCTTAAACAATATTGTTACATTTTTACTGACCCTAGCTGTTTTGTCTACCGCTTGCAAAACTACAGACTAGTGGATAAAAGGCCTTCTGGAGTCATGGAACTAAAAACAAAAATAAATAAATGGGACCTAATGAAACTTAAAAGCTTTTGCAAAGCAAAGGAAACTACAAACAACACGAAAAGACAACCCTCAGAATGGGAGAAAATATTTGCAAATGAATCAACAGACAAAGGATTAATCTCCAAAATATATAAACAGCTCATGCAGCTCAATATTAAAAAAACAAACAACCCAATCAAAAAATAGGCAGAACCTAAATAGACATTTCTCCATAGAAGACACACAGATGGCCAAGAAGCACATGAAAAGATGCTCAACATCACTAATTGTTAGAGAAATGCAAATCAAAACCACAAGGAGGTATCACCTCACACCAGTTAGAATGGGCATCATCAGAAAGTCTACAAATAACGAATGCTGGAGAGGGTATGGAGAAAAGGGAACCCTCTTGCACTGTTGGTGGGAATGTAAATTGATACAGCCACTATGGAGAACAGTATGGATGTTCCTTAAAAAACTAAAAATAGAATTATCATATGACCCAGCAATCCCACTACTGGGGATATACCCAGAGAAAACCATAATTCAAAAAGACACAGGTGGAGACCTTCAAGATGGTGGAAGAGTAAGACATGGAGATCACCTTCCTCCCCACAGATACATCAGAAATACATCTGCATGTGGAACAACTCCTACAGAACACCTACTGAACGCTGGCAGAAGACCTCAGACCTCTCCAAAGACAAGAAGTCTGGATAGAGGGCAAAGTGGAGAGATTCCCACACAGAGGATCGGTGCTGAACAGCACTCAGCAGCCTGAGAGGCTTGTCTGCTCACCCGCCAGGATGGGTGGGAGCTCGGAGCTGAAACTCCGTCTTCGGAGGTCAGATCTCAGGGAGAGGACTGGGGTTGGCTGTGTGAACACAGCCTGAAGGGGGCTAGTGCACAACAGCTAGCTAGGAGAGTGTCCAGGAAAAAGTCTGGACCTGCCTAAGAGGCAAGAGACCATTGTTTCGGGGTGCACTAGGAGAGGGGATTCACAGCATCATCTAAATGAGCTCCAGAGAAGGGTGCGGGCTATGGCTATCAGCACAAACACCAGAGATGGGTATGAAACGCTAAGGCTGCTGCTGCTGCCACTGGAAGCCTGTGTGCGAGCACAGGTCACTATCCACACCTCCCCTCCTGGGAGCCTGTGCAGTCCAGCACTGCCAGGGTCCTGTGATCCAGGGACAACTTCTCCGGGAGAACACACGGCGTGTCCTAGGCTGTTGCAATGTCATGCTGGCCTCTGCTGGCATAGGCTCGCCTCACATTCTGTACCCCTCCCTCCCCACAGCCTGAGTGAGCCAGAACCCCCTAATCAGCTGCTCCTTTAACCCCATCCTGTCTGAGCAAAAAACAGACACCTTCAGGCGACATACACGCAGAGTCGCAGAGCCAGGGCCAAATCCAAAGGTGAACACCAGCAGCTGTGTGAACAAAGAAGAGAAAGGGAAATTTCTCCCAGCAGCCTCAGAAACAGTGGATTAAATCTCCACAATCAACTTGATGGACCCTGCATCTGTGGAATACCTGAATAGACAATGAATCAGCCCAAAATTGAGGCGGTGAACTTTGGGGGCAACCGTAGACTTGGGGTTTGCTTTCTGCATCTAATTTGTTACTGGTTTTATGTTAGTTTAGTATCCAGAGTTTATTATCATTGGTAGATTTGATTATTAATTTGGTTGCTCTCTTCCTTTTTTAAAATATATAAATATATATATATACTTCTTCACTTGCTGTGAGTGTGTATGTGTACGCTTCTTTGTGTGATTTTGTTTCTGTAGCATTGCTTTTACCATTTGTCCTAGGGCTCAGTCTGTCCAATATTTTTTTCTTTTAGTATAGTTTTTAGCGCTTGTTATCATTGCTGGATTTGTTTTTTGGCTTGGTTGCTCTCTTCATTCTTTCTTTATCCCTTTTTTAAATTATTAATTAAATTTTTTTTATTGTTAATAATTTTTAAAATTTCTTATTCTAATAATTTATTTTATTTTATTTTTTTCTTTCTTTCTTTTGTTTTTTCTCCCTTTTCTTCCGAGCCATGTAGCTGAAAGGGTCTTGTTGCTCCGGCTGGGTATCAGGCTTGTGCCACTGAGGCAGGAGAGCCAAATTTAGGACAGGTGCACCAGAGACCTCCCGGCTCCATGTAATATCAAGTGGTGAAGGCTCTCCCAGAGATCTCCATCTCAAAGTGAAGACCAAGCCCAACTCAACGACCAGCAAGCTACAGTGCTGGACACGCTATGCAAAACAACTAGCAAGACAGAAACACAACCCCACCCATTAGCAGAGAGGCTGCCTAAAATCATAATAAGGTCACAGACACCCCAAACCACACCACTGGATGCAGTCCTTCCTACCAGAAAAACAAGATCAAGCCGCACCCATCAGAACACAGGAACCAGTCCACTCCACCAGGAAACCTACAAAACCCACGGAAACAAACTTAGCCACCGGGGGCAGACACAAAAACAATGGGAACTACAAACTGGCAGCCTGTGAAAAGCAGACCCCAAACATGGTAAATTAAGCAAAATGAGAAGAAACAGAAATGCACAGCAAATGAAGGAGCAAGGCCAAAACCCACCAGAACAAACAAATGAAGAGGAAATAGGCAGTCTACCTGCCTATCCATTGTATCTCCTAAGGTGCTTCTTGGCTAAGAAGAGTCCGCCTGCTAATGCAGGGGACACGGGTTCATGCCCCGGTCCGGGAAGATCCCACATGCAGCGGAGCAACTAAGCTCATGCTCAACTACTGAGCCTGCGCTCTAGAGCATATGAGCCACAACTACTGAAGCCCGCACGCCTAGAGCCCATGCTCTGCCACAAGAGAAGCCACTACAATGAGAAGCCCGCGCACTGCAATGGTGAGTAGCCCCTGCTCGCCTCAACTAGAGAAAGCCCGCGCACAGCAACGAGGACTCAACGCAGCCAAAGATAAATAAGTAAGTAAGTAAATAAATAAATAAATTTACAGAAAAAAACCCAAAACAAAGTGCTCCTTAATGCTCTATAGTTACAACTTTTCTAAAGATGAACAATGGATATTAGCCCTGCTTTTGAAGCTAAAGAGGTGTCATTCAAATTAAGATATCATTCAATAAGAGTGCCCATTTCCTTTAATTTTATACTCAGAGAAATGGAAATAGAAATTCAAATGTATAACCTTTTCTTGTGTAAAATGAGAATGAATTAGCCATGGGACGACTTTTCAAGTCCCATTCAGTTTTGAAATTTAGTAAGTCTGCAGAGAAACTTAAATTTAATGGTCATATGCTTTGCTAAGGTTTCCACAGCCATCATAAAGGTGGAAATTCTCAGAATAAAGAAAAAGCCATTTTTTTTTCACTTTAGGCTAGCCATAGGGTCATAGGCTGTGTCACTATCTCCTTTGCAAAGTTGAAACATGCTTTAGAAGTGTGATCTTACTGATTTCAGAGTTTGAGCTTCCTGATTGATTTGTAGACTTGCTCTCTGGTGGCTGAAAATTTGAGAATCAGGAAAATCTCAAGAAAGCAGAACAAACTACTAACTTTTAGAATAAAATAGTAATATGGTTGAAGCAGGAGGAATTTCTCTTGTTACTTTTTTTTTTTTTTGGTACGCAGATCTCTCACTGCCGTGGCCTCTCCCGTTGCGGAGCACAGGCTCTGGACGCGCAGGCCCAGCGGCCATGGCTCACGGGCCCAGCCGCTCCGCGGCATGTGGGATCCTCCCGGACCCAGGCACGAATCCATGTCCCCTGCATCGGCAGGCGGACTCTCAACCACTGCGCTACCAGGGAAGCCCCTCTTGTTACGTTTATTACCATTTTCTCAATGCTCCTTAGTCCTATTCTGAACTGCTTTGGAGTCTATGTATTGTAACCTGTCATTCATTTATGATGGTCCCTCCTGATTTCTTGGTTGGTTTTCTAGTAGATATTTCTAACTTAATATAGAACTCTGTATCAAAAACCCAAATTCAGCTGATGTTTTGAGCATAGGATAGTATCTTAACAGAGACCTGAATTCACCCAATTCTGATAGTCAGTTATTAGTTGACAGGAGAGGAAAATATGCATTTGTTTGTTCTGATCACATATTCATTTATTCAGAAGGCATAAGAAGAATTCAGGAGATGCATTTTTTTTTTTTTCAGTATGCGGCCCTCTCACCGTTGAGGAGATGCATATTTTAAATGAAGATCAAAATCTGAAATAAGTGAGGGTTGAATGAAAGGTGATAACCATAATATCCTTAGCATTCCATCCAAAATTGGGAGATTCATTTTGAGTTCTCATTTCATGCTGTTCATTGTGCAGGGTCAGGAGAATTTTTGGTTCAATTTTAGCATGGGGGAGGGGTTGAGTGGACTGGGAAAGAGAGAAAGGATAGGATTTAGAGCACCTATGAAATCCTGAAAACAATTGTTTTGCTTTCACAAAAAATAAAGCAATAAACACAATTCATAAAATATATCAATTACATTTCTGTATCTTATAATCATACTAGTAGATATTGTATAGTTTATCATCATCTTTGTGATAGAAACTTCACACGACCCATATTATTGCTTTAATAAGTTGCTTGTAAATGGGTTTGACTTTGCTGTGAATTACTGAAGATGTTTAATAACAGGCTTTTTGGGTAAGGCGATTTTGTGTATTCAAATATCCAATGGCTTCCTGGTGTTTGACCCTTCTTCACTGTGGTGTCAGAGTAGGATGGGCTTTTTAGTTGGAAAATGCTGAATAAACTCTCTCTAATCTACTGTTCAGAGCTGCACTGGCATCTCTCCCTGATATACAACAACAGCCTTCATCTTGTTCATGTAAAATAAATCATGTTATAGTACATATGACAAAGTGACTGACACATATTCCAACGATCTCTTTTCTAACTTAAATGGGAAAGTAGGCCTAAGTTTATGTTTCCTTAGTTTCCCTTATCTCTCCCACATTCTGTTGAAAAATCCTTTATTCTTGCTCTTTTCTACCTTATTTCACCTTATATTCCTGGAAGAGTATTACTGCTCTTTCAACTTGTGCTCAGTATGAGCACTGTACTCGCAAACTGTATATTGATGGAGTAGTAGACAGTCATCTGTTCTTATATGTTTGAATTTCAAGTGGAAAATCATGCTAGGCAAAAATTACTATATAACTCTTTCTACCAAAGCCAGAGGAATCCAAGTGTGATCAGCTCATAGTACTTAGCTTAATGCTGAGATTGAGGTTTCAGGTTTGGTAAGCTCAGAACTAACAAGCAGTAAGACTTTGCACACATCATTTCTCATCTTCGAGATTCTGATTCCTCAGATGTAAAAGAGTTATGTGAGACTATGATTCTGATTCCTTTCAAATTTAGCATTTTATGGTTTATTATTTCATTAAAAATAATATGGATTTAAAATAGGCTTAGTATATTTAACATAAACACAGACAACTTAGAAGATAAAAATTATCCACACTTCCTTTGCTTTTTTTTTTTTTTTTTTTTTTTGCGGTACACGGGCCTCTCACTGTTGTGGCCTCTCCCGTTGAGGAGCACAGGCTCCGGATGCACAGGCTCAGCAGCCATGGCTCACGGGACCAGCCCCTCCGTGACATGTGGGATCTTCCCAGACCGGGGCACGAACCCGTGTCCCCTGTATCGGCAGGCGTACTCTCAATCACTGCGCCACCAGGGAAGCCCTTCCTTCGCTTTAAAAAATAAATCATTGAAATATAGTTGATTTACAATGTTGTATCTATTCTTGTTTAGATTCTTTTCCCTTATAAGCTATTACAAGACACTGAGTAGAGTTCCCTGTGATATACAGTAGGTCCTTGTTGGTTATCTATTTTAAATATAATAGTGTGTATATGTTAATCCCAGTCTCCCAATTTATCCCTCTCCACCCCCCTGTCTTCTTTGGTAACCAAAAGTGTGTTTTCTATGCCTGTGGGTCTATTTTTATTTTGTAAATAAGTTCATTTCTATCTTTTTTTTTAGATTCCACGTATCCACACTTACCTCACTGTAATATAGCCATGGAAAGAAATATAGAGAATGAATCCAAGGCACCTGAGGATTGTAATGCTCATGTGCATGTTTTTATAATGGTGCCTGCATCCAAGTGGTACTTAATAAATATTTTACTTCCTTTTCTTAAGTTTCACTTCATTGTTATCTATCCTGAACTTCTATTCTCCAGTTATTTATCTTACTACCCAGTTCTTCATATGTTTGTTTTTAAATCTATGGAGTTTAAACACATTTATTTTTATTAGAATTGTTTTCTCCAAAGATGAACAATAAAAGTGGATTGATTAATGTTTAAATAGAATGTACTGAAAAGGATGCGTAGTCTCATTGCCTGGATATACATGATTTATTCTCTCTGATTTTACCCCACATTTTGACTTTCCTTTATTCTTTACACTGAATTTTTTATCTTTTATAATCTTATTGAAGTGTTTATATTTCTTTAAGCCATTATAAAAACCTTTTGGGATATAAAGTATAGTGTAAATAAATAATTGATATGTTCCCCCTAAACTCTAACACTCTCTGGACTCTCCAATTTAAGTCGTATTTCTAGGTCACTGTGAATGCCATTTTGTAAAATAACTCCAACTCATGCCATCATTAGAACCCATTTTTTTTTTTGTTAAGACTCATCTTCATCCTGAAAAAATGGTGTCTGGAGGCCCTCCTAACTGATTCATCTGACTTAATACCACAAGGTTACTCTTTTGAACAATTCCTGTTTAATCAGGCCACTTTCATTCATAAATTCCTAATTACCAACATAGTAAAGTTAAAAGCTTTAATATGGCATAAAACTTCCTTAATCAATTTCCTTAGTTCTTAGTAGGTTTATTTCCTGCCATACCCTTCTGTCTACATTATACATTCCACTCATAGATCAATTTGCAATTTTCTTAGGAGTCGTGATCTTGAATGCCTCCAGGTAATTTTGAAGTATAAAGGCATTCTAGCACTCCATTTGAGACAGGGAAAGCAGCCTATGAAATCTCTATATCTTAAAATTCAATTTATATTACCACATGTATAGCTTTCTTTAATTCCCCAGGCAGAATTATTTCATTCCTTTGTATTCACATAGCACCTATTCATACCTTTCTTATGGCATTTATCACAATGTATTTTATTTATGTGTTACTTTTTCTCACTAAACTGTAAACTCGAGGCTAATGCCTTAAGTAGGCACTCAATAAATGTTGAATGAAACAATGAATATGGAAATGAATAAATTAATGAAGTAGGAAATAGTTCATTTTAGGTGTCAAGGTAAATTAAAACTTTTAATAGATTAGAAACACAAGATAACATCTTTGTTTTTTTTGTCTTCATTATGGGCAATGGAGAAACTCAAGCAGAAACAGCCACACTATATAAACACAAACCTGTGTTCAGAGAACTTGAAGGAAAATATAAGATAGAAGATTTTATCTAATCTCAGCTGAATTTAATGAAAGAGAATGGGAAAAGATGGAAAGCTATATATTGTTTCTAGTTAATTGCTAAATTTGGTGAACTTTTGTCAGAATACAGGATCAAATATGAATGAGATGTGGTTCTGATGCATTTTAGTTAAAATAATAAATGTTTATAAAACCTAAAATGTTTAAAATTGATAACCCATTGTCTACACACACAAACACACACACACACACACACACACACCCCAAACATAAACATACACAGAGGTATACACATATAAATGGGAATAGACATACACATGAGGGTTTCAAGTTTCTTTGCAGGATAAATGAGTCTGTTAGTAATTCACTTTGCTCTGTTACAGACAATTGAACATTTTTAACATTCAGCTGATATGCTGTGTTAGAATAAGTCTAGTCCAATAAATAGTGTGGTTTGCTTCTTTATGGCTTATTTGTTGCAGGTTTTATTGATCCTTCCCTTTTGACAGCAGTGAAAACAAAAGAAAATATTAAGAAACAAGTCAAAGAGAAGATGTAAAAGTCAAAAGGTTACATACTTACTATATGTCCTAACCTAGTGAATTATGACTCCAAAAGAAAGTGGAGAGTGTGAGTCAGAGTGAAAAAAAAATAGAAAGAAAATAAAGGTTTGTTCCCCTGCTTTGACACTAGAGAAGGCAGAATAGATAGAAAATAATTTGGACTTTCCAGGAAATAAGAGGAAACTACTTTCCGGACCTACAGGTACCTGTGAACCCCATTTTTCACACTCTGCAGGAAGGAAAGTCAGACAAAGAAGCAACTGACTAGCTTTCTTCTAGCCTCGTTATTTTATATTTGCAATGTTTTCCTAACTGCCAGGACTGTAGAACTGCAGCATTTGTATATTATGTACATGCAAAATGCAAAGACCACCTCAGCTACTGAAGACCTAATTTTCAGACTACATAGATGCACTTTATAAAAACCTTAACAATGAACTGGTTAACATAGGAGAAATTATTATCTCCATTGACAGCCTCTGAAATAGTTGAATAAATTAATTTAAAGCCCAGAAGCTGGACATCCCTTTTGGGTATACATTTCAAAGACGGCGAGCCATAAAAGGTGGGGTATTTACATCTTATTGTTCTGCTCCTAAGCCTTCATTTAGGTGATATACTGTAGTGATATCCTGGTCTAAACGCAAGAGAAATGACTGGTGATGTTTTTAACACTCACAAATGAAAAGTTAATCATGTCACAATAGTAATTCTATTTAAAATATGCCACAGCCCTTTGATGATCACTTGAAATTTTTCTCAGGGAAATATGCTTGTGTTACATCTTAGTAAATATGACTGGAAATATCATAAGTGGCCATAAAGTAATTGGTAATAAAATTCTATGAAATACCACATATTCTCTGAATGCATCCTAGAACTCCTATTAATGTTAATTGGAATAACTAAGCTAGCACAAATGGGAACAAGATGTTTTAACATCTAACACTTTGGAAACTTAATAGTCATAAGCAAAATCAATAGGACTTGGGCCATATGTTATATGTGAATCCATCCTTGTAAATGGCTGCAATTTGGCATGAACACAGACTCTTCTCTTGGCCTAGCTAAGAATAATTTTCTTTCTGCCTGTGAGTCACAGTGTAGAAGTAATAATATCAAAAACCTTATGCCATTATTCTCTAAGGAAAATACTATATGACTACAAAATGCTATATATTTTAAAAATCTATTTGTCTTATAAAGTAACACTTAGTAATTTCAAATAATGTCGAGGAATGTGGAAGTCATAATTAATTTTTCTGGCTCAATCATTGACTTGCTTTGGGATTCTAGATAAGACATGCAGCCTTTATATGTGCTTCAGCTTATGAAGCTGTAAAATTTGTACAAAACAGCCATCATGCTCTGTATTAACCTGATGAGGAAATAAATTTAAAATATAATTAGGTTACCCAAAATGAACACTTTGCTGGAAATATTTCTACTATTCACATATGGGGCACACATTTGAGGTGGCACCATAGATTCCCTTTCAGAACTTGCAACTACAGGATGGTTTGGGGCTTCCTCTTTTATACTGTTGCTTTGGGATAGTCAATCCCCTTTTCACCCTTTCTCCTCCCTACTACTCTGTTTATATAGTATTCAGCTTGATAATCTTTTATCATCCTAAAATATTCATACTTTGTTCAACAGCTATATATTAAATGCCTTTCAAGAGTTGGAAATGAATTTTTGTGTTATAGAGTCAATAATCCCTGCCCTCAGTAAGCTGACATTCTGGTGGGTGATCAGAGACAATACATGAGACCAATAAATTGTGTAGTATATCAGAAGAAAAATATTATGAGTAAAATGAGGCAGTGAAGGGGACAGAGAATGCTAATAGGATGTGCTGCAATTTTAAGCAGAATTGTCAGGAAGGTTTCCTGAAATATTGATGGCTGAGTAAAGACACTCTGGAGAAAGAAGTAGGGAAATATCTGGGGGAAGAGAATTCTAGGCAGAGGTTGGAGCAAGGGCAATTCCTTGAGTTGGGAGAGTACAGCAATGTACTTGTGTAAGAACAGCAATGAGGCCAGTGAAGTGTTGTAGAATGAGTGAGGGGTTGGTAGGAGGGGAAGTGGTCTCATAGGTAGCTGGTGAGAGGGCTTTGGCATTTACTCTGAGTTGGCTGGAAAGGCATGGGGAGGTTTTAAGCTGCGTGTGATATGGTATGGGTTTCATACATATTGAGATAATCACTCTGCCTCTTGTTTTGAGAACAGATATTGAAGGGACAAAGATGAAGGTAGGGAAACCAGTATGGAGGCTGTTGCAATAATCTACAGGAGAGATGAAGGCACCTTTGACTAGAGTGGTAGCAGTAACAATGCAGAGAAATGGTCAGATTCCTGATATGTTTTGCATCTAGAACCAAGATGATTTGCTTTTAGATTGAAATTTTGGTGCGGGAGAGAATACATCTCCAAGGAGTTTGTCCTGAGCACCCAGAAGACTGAACTTGACATTCATTGAGATGTAAAAGACTGCAGTGAGAGGGGAAATCAGGAGAGTCATTTTAAGTACATTGGGTTTGAAATATGTCTTATCATCAGGACAAAAATGGCAAATGGAGAGTTGTATACAGTATTCTAATCTGGATTTAAGGAAAGGTCCAATCTGGAGATATAGATTTGGCAATCATAAGCAGAGTAATGTTGTTTAAAGCCAAGGAACTGGATCAGATCACCAAAGGAGTAAGTGTAGACCAAAAAAAAAAAAACAAAACAAAACAAAAAAAGGACTTGGCTTAAGTCCTGAAGCTCTTCAACAGAAAGAGACCAGGCAGATGAGGAAAAGCCTGTGAGTCTGGAAAATATTAGCCAGTGAGGCAAAGGGAAATCCACAAGAATGGTTCCCAGAGACAAAGAGAAGAAGGTATTTCAAGAAAGAGGGAGTGATCTATTTTGTTAGAAGTTGCTGACAGGCCAGTTGGGCTGGGTACTGGGAACTGACCTTGGGACATAGAAATGCAGGGTTGTTACTATCTGTGACAACAGCATTTTTGGAGTCGTCATGGGAAAGAAACCTGGCTCATGTGGATTCAAGATTGAAAGGGAGGAGAGGAATGGGTGACAGTGGGCACAGGCAGCTCCTCTGAGAAGTTTTGTTCTGTAAAGAGGAGCCAGAAAAGGGGGGAGTAGTTACAAGGACATGTGGAGTAGAGGCTCTTTAACAAGAGTTAATAGAATATTTCTAGGTGCTTGTGTACTTGCTATTCTGCATGCTTCTTAAAGAAATAAGAAACAAAGTTACCATCATACAGTAAATACAGGGAAGGCATGTTGGACATCTGAGGAGTGGAGAGTTAGAAAGTAAATCAGCTAGGAAAACGTATGGACCATCCAGAATGATGCTGAGTGTAATGGAAGCTAATGCCCCAGTTATGACAGGATGCAAGTGGAGGATGGCTTTGAGAATCACCTCCAAATCTCCATGTTGCTTGTTATTTTATTTTTTAACCTTTTATTTTTAATTTTATTGGAGTATAGTTTATTTACAATGTTGTGTTAGTTTCAGGTGTACAGCAATGTGATTCAGTTACACATATACATTCTTTTTCAGTTTTTTTTATTACAGAATATTGAGTAGAGTTCCCTGTGCTATACAGTAGGTCCTTGTTGATTATCCACCTTATATCTGGTAGTGTGTGTAGGTCAATCCCAAGCTACTTTCCTATTTCTCCTTTTTGAATTAGAAATGTCTGTCCTATGCCTGTCGGACCATTGTACTTTGGAAGCACATGACTTGTTGGTTTCACAGACTCACAGCTGGAGAGCAATTTTGCCTCAGAATGGATCGTCTTTATGTTACAGCAGCCCAAACTGGCTAAGACTGTCATGGTCCCGAAAATCTCTTTCCGTCCTGACTTCCTCCTCCAGCTACTCTCAATAATTCCACGGTCACTCTGCTCATTCAAGTCACCATCATCTCACACTTGTTTTACAGAAATAGGCTTTAAACTGGCCTCTTTGCAAAACTCTTGCCCCTCTTCAATTTTGTCCACATGTAGCAGCATCCTTTAAAAATATAGATTGGGGGCTTCCCTGGTGGCGCAATGGTTGGGAGTCCACCTGCTGGTGCAGGGGACACGGGTTCATGCCCCGGTCCAGGAGGATCCCACGTGTCATGGAGCGGCTCGGCTCGTGAGCCATGGCCACTGAGCCTGTGCGTCCGGAGCCTGTGCTCCGCAACGGGAGAGGCCACAACAGTGAGAGGCCCATGTACCGCAAAAAAAAAAAAAAAAAAAAAAAAAAAAAAAAAAAATATATATATATATATATATATATATATGTATATATATATATCATACCCCAGAAATATTGCATAAACACTTCACATATATTCAAGTTAAGGTGGTCCTAATAATGCAACTTATTGACTATATATATATATATATATATATATATATATATATATATATATAAAAATTGGACAGTGACACTTCCCATTCCTTAAAACCTTTCAGTTGCTCCCCATCACAATTAGGATAAAACCTGAACACGGTGTTCATAATTCTGAGCTGAGTCCCACCTCCTATGCCAGCCTCATCTGGCACCATTTCTGTGTGCTTCAGCCATGCGGCCCTTCTTTCAGTGGTTTAAACCACTTTGCTCTTTCTCATTCAGGATCTCTATGTGCTGCTCCCCAAGTGTACAAAGCTCTTCCCCTCTTCTTTCCCGACCCCACCCTCCATTTGTGTAACACAATATAGATTTTTCAAAGACTAATTCAGTAGTTATTTTCAGGATAAAATAACAGAATAGCTGATGCTCTCCTGTTACAGAATTTAATGATATCTTGTCTTTATTTTATATACACATTTTTGTAATTATATATTTATTTGTGATTATTTGATTAAATTTTTTCTATATTGAAGAGTAAATTGCATGCAGACTGGACTTATATTTGTTTGTGAGGTTTGAATTTGAGTTCAAGACCAAACTTAGCAGAGTGCTTAGAATAAAGTAGGCAATATATATTTATTGGATGAATGAGGAATGAATGAATAGATAGATCTCCATGGTCCTGGGATGAATATTATATCTTTTCTCCATCAGCTAATTCATTATTTCAGTTTTCTGCTAGGTAGTAGAATTCAGAGGTGCTTATAATGAGTATTCTTAAAGAGTAGAAAGTGGTTGGTAAGTAACAAATCAACTTTTTTCACTGGTAGGTGAATACTAATGAATGCTAGTAGGAGCAATTTCCTAGTCTACCGACTATTCCCATCGTAAAAGTGAAGTTGTCTTTTATTGGTTGTGCTGAAGCACCCCCTACCAATTTCAGAGATTCATAAACGATGTTGGTCTAGTTTCTAAATGCCTCGGTGCTGCAATTAAAGTTATACTATAAGTATCAACACTGTCCAAATGAAATCTTCCAAAATGCTGGTGGAAATATGCTCCCATTTTAGACCAAACTCTTATAAACACATCTTCTTCAGCTGCATGGTGTTTTAATGGTCACTTCGCCCACCCGTTCCTACTATATGGACCGTTTGAGTACTGCTGTTTTTCTGCTATTCCATTTCTTTTTTAATGTGTTCCAGTAGGTACACTGCAAATTCTACTTTAGGTAAAGGAAACAGAATAAAAACTCAGTTTAGTTCACTCATCTCTGTTTCTTTCTCCTGCTTCCACACTGCTGAAAAGTCCCCTGGGCTCCTCTCCCCTTCTGCAGATCAATACTTCTTGTCTCAGTTTAATGAACACTCCTACATTGATCTCTCTCAGGTGCTGCATTACTTTATGACAAGTTTCTTGGTTACAACTGGCTCTTAGTAAGTCAGTGGGGCACCGTGCCATTCCCTACACAAAGCAGCCTGCAGAAATGGGAACTTTATTCATCACAGGTTAATGTGTGATTTTTTTTCCTTTGGAAAGGAACAAATTGATTTTTTTTCCAACTTATTCTTTAACTTCATCTTTTGGTTTTATTCCTGGAAGAATTGTAAAAGCAGTTTAAGAATGGTATGAGAAAACAGCAAGCAGAAGCTATGAGATTTTAAAGGCTTCTGAAACACTTTTCTAAAAAACTGAAAGTTACAACAGCCATGTTGGTTATTTTATTTGCTTTATGTCTTGTTACCATAGTAACAAGTCATTGAATACTTTCTGTACCCAGGAAGATAATACTTTCTGTACACAGGTACCAGCACCTGACAACTTACTCCTGTTTCCAAAGCCAGTGCTCCCATCTGAGTTGTCCTGTGCTGGTGGAAGGGAGACATGAAGAGAGTGAGTGAAGGGACAGTAGGCCCGTGGATGGTGCTCTTTTGAAAATTTATTTATTTTTTTGGAGTACAGTTGATTTACAATGTTGTGTTAGTGGCTGGTGTATAGCAATGTGATTCAGTTATATCCTTTTTCAGATTCTTTTCCATTATAGGTTATTATAAGATATTCAATACAGTTCCCTGTGCTATATAGTAGGTCCTTGTTGATTATCTATTTTATATATAGTAGTTGTATATATTAATACCAAACTCCTAATTTATCCCTCCCCCTTCAAGTCCCCTTTGGTAACCATAAGTGTTTTTCTATATCTGTGAATCTGTTTCTGTTTTGTAAATAAGTTCATTTGTATCATATTTTATATTCTGCATATAAATGATATATGATATTTTTCTTTCTCTGACTTACTTCACTTAGTATGATTATCCCTAGGTCCATCCATGTTGCTGCAAATGTCATTATTTCATTCTTTTTTATGGCTGAGTAGTATTCCATTGTCTATATGTACCACATCTTCTTTACCCATTCATCTGTCGATGGACACTTAGGTTGCTTCCATGTCCTGGCTATTGTAAATAGTACTGCAGTGAACACTTGAGTGCATATGTCTTTTTGAATTATGGTTTTCTCTGGATATATTCCCAGTAGTGGGATTGTGGCATCATATGGTAGCCCTATTTTTAGTTTCTTAAGGAACCTCCATACTGTTCTCCATAGTGGCTGCACCAATTTAGATTCCTATCAACAGTGTAGGAGGGTTCCCTTTTCTCCACGCCCTCTCAAGCATTTGTTATTTGTAGACTTTTTGATGATGGCCATTCTGAGTGGTGTGAGGTGATATCTCATTGTAGTTTTGCTTTGCATTTCTCTAATAATTAGTGATGCTGAGCATCTTTTCATGTGCTTATTGGCAACTGTGGATCATGCTCTTGATTCTCCATAGTGAAAGACTTTTCATGAGTTCATTTGCTCTTGTGGCTTTTCTTTCTGCTATTACACTGTGTGTGGTGTTTAACGAAGTAATGCCCTGTCCCTAAGACAGTCTAGTTCAATTTTATCTTCTGCTTCCTTTAGCTAGTTCACCTTTCTTTGCCTGGTGTACCTCTCAGCTGTGGTTGTGATCCAAAGCAAACTTTTTTCCCTTACTGCTTGCTTAAACTAATTGCTAACTCAGTTGTCTTTAAAAAAAAAAAAACAGCTGGTTTCTTAGAGGTAGATCACTTTTTGTTATTGTTGTTGTTTTTTCAAAAAATGAACACCAAGTAACCACCTTCTGAGATACTGCCAAAGCCTGACACACTCAGAACAGGGAGAAGTTTCACCTCTTTAGATTGGCAGCAAAAATAAGAATCAACTCCAAGTTTCCGATTAAATCCTGATCAGTGCTAGAGAGACACAAAACTCAACACCCACACTGACTACTCATTTTTTTCCAGCAAATCCTTTGTATCTCCTTTCAAAAAATACTCAGCGTGCTACCATTTCTCCCAGCTCTATCCCCATTGGCACTTCTCCAGAAGAGTATACAATACTCTCAATCTGATTCCACCCTTGCCCTTGAATAGACTAATTTCTGCACTGCATCCAGATGATCCTTTAAAACTGAGGTTAGGTTATATCACCTTTCCTCAGAGGAATCTACCAATGCCCCATGTCCCTCACAGTAAAAGTCAACATCTATATAAGGGCCAATGGATACATACATGGTCTAAAGTGTTCACCTCAGTCTGGATGTGCTACTCAACTTCCACACACTGGGTAGCTTATAAACAACAGAGATTTTTTTCTTATGGTCCTGGAGACTGGAAATCTGAGATCAGGTTGCTGGCATAGTCGGGTGAAGGTCCTCTTCCAGCCTGCAGACTTCTCACGGTGTCCTCACATGGCAGAAAGAGTGAGGGATCCTGGGGGTCTCTTTTGTAAGTAGCCTCAGCTCATTCATGAGGGCTCCGTCTTCATGACCTAATCCCCTCCCATGGTGCCACTTCCCCACACCACCATCTTGGGCACTAGGTTTTCACTGTGTGAATGTTGGGGGACAAAAACTTTCAGACCGTAGCCCTGATCTTACTTTTCTGTGATGATTTCGTCTCTCACCACGTCCTGGGTCATTCTACGCAGACACACTCTCCTCCTTGCTGTTAATCAAATACAGTCAATGTAAATTCACATCAAATTTGCACATATTGTTTCTACTGGCTGAAATGCTTTTCCATTAGCTAATCACAGGGCTCAAGCCTCCTTTCTGGTAAGCCTTTATCCAAAGGTCAGCTTATCGCTAAGGCCTTCCCTGATGAACTTATTCCAAATTGTACCCATTCATAGCCCTGTTTTGATCTATTCCTATCCTATTTACTTGGTATATTTATTGTCTCCTCCAATTGGAATGTAAGCTCCCTGAAGTCAGAGCTTTTGTCTAATTTTTGATTTTTTTAACTCTATATATCCCAAACCCAGAACAGTGCCCTGCACACGATACTTAATAAATGAATGACATGCCATAATTAACAGTATTTTTTTTAAAGTGGTAAAATTCACTTCCTACATCCTAGAGCCCAATCATAATTCTACCCTCTGTTGGGCAAAGAGAGCACAGTTAAAACTCCTGAAGGGGTAGTATTTTGGGGATTGTGAGTACAAGGTCATACACTCTGGGCTGAAGTTTGGGAAAATGTAAGAGTAAGGATTGAAAGGTACTGGATTTTCCTGCTGAAATCAAACCTTGGAACATATCTGACTTTGATCAAATCTCTGGTCACATCTTTTTTGGTCAGTCCTAGAAGCTTCCTTGGTTACTGCATTTTTTTTTCTCTGCAATGGACATCTATTTTCATTACACTACTGTGAAATGGAATGCTATTTCACAGCTGTTTTACTAAATGTTGAAATCAAGTTGAGTATATAATTTCCACAGAGGATGGGTAGAGGAGGAGGAAAGAAATATTTGCAATAAAACTGCCAGATAATCTCTTCCTTACTTTTACCCTGACCCGCAGCTAAAGAGAAGCATTAAACTTCTAGTCATATATTTAGTACTTATTTCTCATTTTATTTAATCTGATGATGTCACCAATGAAACTGGCTTACTTGGAGATTTGGGAATGGCTGCTGTAAAGCACTTTCCAACATGTTAGTTTGCCATGAGCTTTATAACAATTTAATGAGAGAGAAAGAGAGAGAGACAGAGAGAGAATTTAAATCAGTTAGACAATTAGGTAACACGGGATGCGCTCCTACACAGTTCTGCCACATACAAGCTGCACTGATTTTGACTTTGGGAAGATACTACTATCTGCCCAAACCTCACTTTTCTCTTTTGAACATGGGCATAATAACACCTACCTTGCAGGGCTGGCAAGGATTAACATAAATGGGAAATACAAATGTAAGTGTACATGTAAAAATCTTTGGCACACAGTTTTGCTAAAAAGCCTTAATATTTTTGAATTCATTTATTCAAACACATATTAGCTATGTTCTGTGCTAGGCATTCAAGATGCAAAGATGACTCAGACATAGTCTTTCTTGTATGTCTCTGTTTTACCCCTGGGAGTTCACATTTAGTCCTCGTTCTGCCTGTAGTACCTGAAATCCAAACCTAACACACACACCTTTTTTTTTTTTAATTAGTGACTTGAAACTTTTTTTCTTTGTGATATGTTGTAATGAGATCATCAGACTGTATTCATGTATTCAGATTCAAC
Source organism: Hyperoodon ampullatus (assembly GCF_949752795.1). NCBI lineage: Eukaryota > Metazoa > Chordata > Mammalia > Artiodactyla > Ziphiidae > Hyperoodon > Hyperoodon ampullatus. The sequence goes on along the minus strand of NC_136914.1, from coordinate 30,726,853 downwards.
ACATGAGTCACTTTGGAAAATAGCTAATCTCTGTAAAATAACAGATTATTAAAAAATACCTTTCTTTGGTACACTCAAAAATATCTTTGAGGGCTTCCCTGGTGGCGCAGTGGTTGAGAGTCCGCCTGCCGATGCAGGGGACGCGGGTTGGTGCTCCAGTCCAGGATGATCCCACACGCCGCGGAGCGGCTGGGCCCGTGAGCCATGGCCGCTGAGCCTGCGCGTCCGGACCCTGTGCTCCGCAACGGGAGAGGCCACAACAGTGAGAGACGCGCATACCGAAAAAAAAAAAAAAGTCTTTGCTTCTTTCCCAGCTAAATTGAAATACATCTTAGAATTTAGTTTCCTCCTTCACTGCACATCCTGGAGATTTTTTTCTCCCTGACGATCCGTTACATTGAATGGTACATGAAATATCCCATCTGTCTTTCTAAAGGCACATCAATATTGGCTTACTTTCATTGAACTATCTAGACCAGCAATTCATTCACCTGTGATACACCAGGACTATTGTTTCATTATTGCTGCCTTAATGCTTCTCTGTTATTCAGAGATAACAGGAAGTTTCTCATTTTCTACTTAAATATTTTGCTTCTTAAAATACAATTATTTTCCTCTCTGATTCAAGTGCTAGACCATAGCCTCTAGATACAAGGTTATAAATAAGAACATCTGCCAGTCATTATATAATGCTAAATAAACATAAACCTTTTCACAAACTTTTCCTTTGTGTCTTACTGCATTTTCCTGTCTTCCTCTGCATTTTAAATTAGTTTCCTTTATTCCAGCTCTCATATTTAATGAGGTTGTGGGTTAAAATGAAAACGAAGAGATTACTTTCATCTCCCTGGTAATCCATTGTCTTTTTATTCTTGGTGGTTGAAAGTGACAGTGGAATAAATCATCAGACATCACCTGGTACTGGAGGTAAATGTGCTAGTTGTAACCTCAGCTGATATTCCTAAATGCCATTGGGTACCCTCTACCACTTTCTTCTTATTGTATATGTTTCCTCTCTTCCTTTCTGCTATATCAGAATTATTCTGATTGTAAATATCAGCTGAGAATCATGGCATTGCTCCTTGAGAGCTGATATTCTAATGGGCAGGAGGAAAAATAAGCAAACAGCTATTATGTCAAGTGATACATTTGATTTCTTCATAGAAGCTATGTCAACATTCCCCAACTGAACATATCTGTGGGATATCCAAGACAAGATGGAAATACATGAAGGGAGTTCAGGGGAGAGATTTAGAATAGAGACATTAATTTGAATTCAATAGCATGTTGGCTGTAGGTGAAACTATGTGGCTGGTTTGTCATTCAAGGAGTATATGTCTAGAAAGAAGAGATCAGGGTCTAAGATAGGTTACGGGGAACAAAAACACATTTAAGAGAATGTGCATAAAGAAAATATACAAAGTCCCCTGAGGAAGAGTAATCAGACAGAGAGAGACAAGTGATGTCTTAAAATCAAAACAAGAGAGAGTTTCAGAAAGCAACTGGTCAAAGATGTTAAATATTTTATATAAATGTTGAGTTACAAGTCAAAGGAGTTCTGCTTGATTGACTGAGACAATTATTTGATTATTTGCCTTTAGAAAGGCAGATATGATATAAAAAAGAAATATACTATTAACTTCATATCATTTATTTTTTTTCCCTTCATTCAGAAGGAAAGTGAAAATGTCTCCTGCAACTTTATTAGGATTAACTGTGGGGCACTCATTCATATTCTGATATACTAACCAGTATTGATCTAGAGTGAAGTAAAGATACTTATTGAGAAAAAAGACATCAGGCAATTTATTGCAAATAGAAATAACATAGAGTTCAATCTTGATTGGTAATTCCTTTGAAAATAAGTATTCCTTTAACCAAATCTATTTGGACAAGGAGAGAGGGTGTTTTATAAGTTCTAGTCATCTCAGGGTTGAGCTGTTGGTAATAGGAAATGGGGAAGAGGTTGTGGTAACACATGATTTTGTGGACCAGGCTCTGGTGTTCCCTAAAAAGTGCAAAAACCCTCTGGGCCTTGGCTGTGTGTGACCCCAAATTCTCGGATCAGAGGCCATCGTCAGAGTGCCATGATCATTTCTCACCTTGGCGGAGTTATGTAGGAAGAACTTTGCCTCCTATTTTGGTATAAATTGGGGAAATTATTCACATTTTATAATACATCTCTTTATCTTCTCTATTATACCGATTGCCTCTGATTTTCATTTCTGAATACAACTTTTTTAAGAAAGTGGTGACATGGAGACAATAAAATCAAAGGAGAGTGGTCTGGTCTCTTAATTTAGAAGAAGCTTTGAGAAAATCCCAATGGTCTGGAACTGACAAAATAGATAGATAACCAGGGCATCTCGATACAGTTCAGGATATTATTCTTTCCATTTATCTGAACAGATGGTTATGTTAAGAAAAATTGTCACTCTTATCAATTCTGTGAAATCTCTGAGGATGCCGGCCGGCCCTTATGCTAGATATCCTTTTGAGTAAGATTCTCTAAAGCTGCTATCAGCTATGCTGATTTGTAACAGGTTTCGCTTTTTGACTGAATGCATTTTCCCCAAAATATCTGTTAGCAGTTTAGGAAAATGAAGCATGTTATATGCTGATATGACAGTATAGTTGGACAAGATGTTGTTAATACAATTGCGTGGTATTTCTACTATCTCACACTCACCAGAACTCTTCCTGACCTGTGCATTACAGGGAGAGTTGGTGTGTCACAGCAAAAGGGCACAGAACTGAACTCAAAGCATTATTTTTTTTCATACTGTAGCTTAGGCACACTAGATAATTTCTCTTAATTAAAAAAAATGGAGTGTGGATGAAATTATCTATGGTGATCATGTGCATTATATTAGACTATATTAAAATACCTGTCATAGTGCCTGACACAGAGCAAGACTTTAAATGCATACCGTTTAAGTTCCCTTGTCTCTTTTCTCCCTCGTCTCTTCCTTCCCTCCCTCTCTTCCTTCCTTCCTTCTTCCCTCCCTTCCTCCCTCCCTTCCTCCCTCCTCTCTCCTTCCCTTCCTTCCTTCCTTCCGTCCTTCCCTCTTTCTCTTTCTTTTCCTACTGAATATTCATGAAGCTCATACTTTACATCAAAAAGTCCTACCAAGTCCAGTCTCTTTTTTTTCAGTCTTTTCAACCGTGTCACCCCCTGTTAACATAAACATTTCATTCTAAGAAGGATAATTTATCCACAGCTCCCAAGCATGGTTTCTCTTTTCTGATCCAACATTTTTGTTGTGTGGTTCCCCATAATAGGAACGTTCTGTCCATTCGAATCTTTTAGGATAAGCTAGTAATCCTTCTAAGGCCATCTTGACGAACCAACCAACCACCCAAAAAGATGTCTGCTCTTTTTGAACTTCTATGATTATATACTGTAAAATTCTAACTTAATCTGACTTGTATCATTATTTGATTAATCAAATGTAATTTATATATAAAATAACTTTATATCACTTTATCTGCTTCAAACTAATAGCTGTAGAAATGAAACATGATAGATATTAATGTGCTCACCCTACAGATGATCAAACAAGCTTAAGATAAATGTTTTACCAAAATCATACAGCTTGTAGGGGCAGAGCTGAAACAAAAACCAATTTTCCTGACTTCAAACACAGTGCTTTAAACCATGCAACTGCATTTTATATGTGTTATAAACATAATATTTTAAAATCACAGACCAATAAATTATAGAAACCTTAAAGGGAAATATCTATAATTTAATATATGTATTTTTATGTGTATTTCAATTCCATCAATTCATTCATGAACATAGCATATACAAGGACAGTGAAGCAAATCGGGGCCATTCTTATATATTTCAGAAATATGTGGATTTTTTAGAAGAAATAAAATCATATAACATTGTATGATTTGTTCATTTTTTTTTTCCCCTGGAAATAAAAGTCACTGTCGATAAGAAAAAAGGAGAGAACTACGTTTGTAATCATTTCTGGAGTTATCATCATGCTGATGCAATAGTTAGGTGTGAAAATGATTATTATGGTTGTGGAGGTATGTCTAGAACATGCCTTCAGGTTAGAGGCATCTGATTTCAGAGCAGAAGCTGAAATATCTTACAGATGTCCTCATACTGAGAATTAATACCTCATTTTTCAGCAGATCTTGAATTGACCCTTAAGTGTATTTGCTCATATTCCTCTGAAGTAAGTTGTTGCTTATTTCAATAATGCTGAACATTAACCATATATTTCTACTTCCTTCATTAGCAAATTGATATTCTGAGTTGGTGATAATATTAACCAGTTTATGTGGTTTATATTTTGTTCAAATAAAGATGTTTTACTTTATAGGAAAGATAATTTTGTAATGTATTGAGTTTCTCAGAGATAGATGATAAACAAATACCAAATACTACTATTCCAACTGTCATCTTTTATCTTTGTACAGACAAACACATTTAAAGCTTAGACAGGATTCATAGTCAGGGCAGTCTTTCTTCATGTGCCCAAGGTATCACTAAAGGTACACACAAATAAGATCAGGGTCAGTAAGACTGAATACTTCTTATTTATATATGAATAGCTTGAGTCCAGACAGAATCTAAAAGAACATTATTTTATTAAAAAAATATTTTCAGTTACTGGTTGAAGGCTGTTGCATAGCAACTAATTGTTCATGGAGTACTACCTAATAATACTTGACCCCATGTAACATTACATCTATTTTTCAAAATTTCAATTCTATTCCAAAAAATCAAGTTAGATAATTAGAGTGACCTGAACATTTTAAAGGTGAAAGTTCATCCTTTTAAATTGATAATGATGCAGGTTCTCTTCAGGAAATGTATTTTTTCTTAGATATGCATGTCAGTTTAAAACTGTTTTAATCCAGAATGAGACTAAAAATATTTGTTTTTCAGCTAAGATATTTAAGTCAACCAAAGGAATTAAGAATTGATTGAGAGCTCACCAATTGACCAATAACTTGATAACAAGATTATAAAATGATAGGCAATGGTGATTTTTCTATTTTGCTCTGCCGATGTTTTGGTGTTTTGAGAAATATTTTCTATTCTATTGCATATTCCAAATTAAAAATCCTGGAATTTATTTGGAATAATTTTATGAATTTTCATTCTGGAAAAATCTGGATAGTAACATATTTCAGGTCTCTTTATTCACAGGATTATAGTAATAATAATAAAAATAAAACATCAAAAGGTTTGATTCCCACCTCCAACAATTGTAGATAGCTATGTGATTGTTAGGCAAATTGTTGTCTAACCATAGGTTAGTATTTTCATATTTGAAGATCACACATACCAAATAGAATGGAGGTCGTAGGGATTAAACATGGTAACACATGGAAAAATGTCTCTTACAGTGCCTGACAGATGGCATATGATTAGTTCAAGTTGTACATCAATTCTTATGTTTCACTTCAGATATAGTAAGTTTTTTTTTTTTATTTATAGAACACTTTCCTGTAAGCCATCTTATTTTGTGGTTGGAATTTTGGTAAACTGGGTGGTAACTTTGTATTTTCTTAGATTCCTAATGGAAAACAGTCCATCCTTCTCTTTTCTTCTTATTTTTCCCAAAATTGTTAGAATGAAAGGAGCTAGAACTCAGCTCTATGCTATAAAGAGAGGAAGGAGAGTGTAGCAGTAGCTTACAGCCATGTCATTCTTCAAAGGTAAAGACCAATCAATACAGGTGGTAGATGATCTAAAATGAACATTCATTCCGGTATCACAGTTACATAACATAAGGTATGCTTACCAAGCTCCAGAAGGAACAAAAGTGATAGATAAGGCTGGTAATTGAAGTCAAATCAGCATTTAAAATGGAGAAATGAGATCAATCCAACAATCTAAAATTTTAAAAGAATGAATATAATTTGCTTTATGGGGCTCCTAAGAAGAAATGGCATAAGCACCACATGACTTAGAAGTGCTATGTATGAAGATGATTTAAGAATTATACTAGTTTTCTATCACTGTTATAACAAGTTATCATAAACTTGGTAGCTTTAAAAACACAGATTTTTTAACTTACAGCTCAAACATTAGAAGCCCCCAAATTTCTCTTACCAAGGTTAGAAGTCCCCAAATTCCTTTTACCTTCAGAGGGACAAACCACACGAAACTCAGTCAAACATAAATGTATCATGAAGAAAACTGATTACTCTCTTTATGACATGAGAATTTTAATGCATGGTTACAATAACTAATGTACTCTGCTGCAGGCCATTAATAAAGTTGCTTTTTTCAGGCTAGAATGTTGTGATGCTGTAATCAGAACATGCTTTTTTCCCTTTCTTCAGCTTCAAATGCAAATTCGTCATTGGGCTCACTTCTAATAGTTTCAGTGTTTCCTGCCTTGGGCTTATGAGAGAAGCCTGACAAAATAGTGTTTGCTTAGGCAGTAATTTAGACTTACCTTATTTGTGATTACTATAGCGATTACTATAGCTACAAGGTATAATTTTACCTTCTTATTTAAATTTTATGAATTTGAATGTTTTTTACACTAACTTTTCCCAATGAAGTCCAAAATGAAACCAAAAAAAAAAAAAAAAAATCAAGGTACCAGCAGAGCTGGTTCTCTGGAGACACTGGGGGAGCATCGTTTCCTGCCCTTTTCCAGCTTCCAGGGGCTGCCTACATCCCTTGGCTGTTGGTTCTCTTCCAGCAATAGCATCACCCTGACCTCTGCCTTTGTGGTCACATCTCCTTCTCTGACTCTGATCTTACTGCCTCCCTCTAATAAGGATCCTGTGATTACACTGGGCCCAAGCAGCTAATCCAGGGTAATCTCCTCATCTCAAATTCCTTAGTCTCATCTCACTGCAGAGTCTCTTTGCCATGTAAAGTAACACATTCACAGGTTCAGGGGATTAGGATGTGACATCTTTAGGGAAGGGGTGTTATTCCGCCTACCACAAGGGGTTTGGGGGAATAAGTACAATACAAAACTACCATGTAATTGAGTATAAGTAAAGTCAATATTACATCAGGTTTTCAGTGACAGAAAAACAAATGTTTTTAATGGAAGAAGTAATCCATCTCAGCTCTGGTGATCACAGAGCTTCTTACAGAAGAATGGGACTAGAATGATGAGTGGACCTAAAAAAAAGATATATGGTTGTTCAAATTTGAAAAGGTTTGTGAATAAAAAGAGGATACAATGCCTTTCCTCAAATATTTATAAGGGTGTCTGTCAAATGAAGGAAGAACTATTGTTCTGTTAAGGGCAAGGAGCTAGAAACTGCACAGTAAGCACAAATTGCAGTGTGGCAAATCTGAGTCAACGTGAAAGAAAATATGTTTCCTTCCCTGGAGGCTTTCCTTTTCTATGTGTCTTCAAGCTTGGAGCTTGCCAAACCCTTTATGGGCATGTGGTAGTGGACACTGAGGCATCAGATAAGAAGTTGGGTTCAACTACATTAATTTTGAAGTTATTACTTCCAAAAATTTGATTTTATTATTTAATATGGCTATCCTCTGACTTATATTTAGGACAGATTCACTCTAGAGTTTATGATTATTAGATATTTTCCATCTAACAATTTGCTTGTTATGTCAATATTGATCTTAAGTAAGAAATCTTGAGTCAAGGGGTGAGTGAATCAGAAATAAAACCAAAGGATCTCTATTAAAAACCTATACACTGTATCATAAATGAGAAATTCATACTTAAATGACACAATGTAAGGTAAAGATTCATGCTTTGAAAAGTCCATACAAATGATACAGCAGGAGGAGCTTTAATGTAGTTGTAGCAAAGGAGAAAATCGGAAACAATTCGTTTTCAAGTACATAAGAGGGCCACATGGTGAATGAGAATTGGATCTGTTCACTTTTGTAAAACTGCTGCAAATACTGTGTATAAAATATGTTATTAATCCACTGAGAGGAGGAAGCACAGATGATGTCACCTAAATTTATATACAAAATAATGTATTTATGGATTATTTTCTTTGATGGAAATAAAATAACTGTGTCCCTTCAATGACATCACTGAATTTTGAGAAACAAGTTGAATTCTCTCTCCAAATTACAGAATCTGAAATGCTGAGGGAATTTTCTCTGTCTGCCTGTCTCTTTCTCATTTTATCTTAATTTTTAAAAGCACAATTTAAAAACTAACTGTAAGTTTCAAACCCTAAATGTAGTAAAAAGGACAGAAAAGGAAGAAAGAAAGAATGAATGAAAGAAGGAAAGAAAGAAAGAAAGGAAGAAATAATGTAAAGATATGTTTTTTAAGTCTTTTTAATACAAAAATTACTTTGACGAGTAGTAAGGGAAAAGTTAATAACCAAAAAAAATCACTTGGCAATTAGGAAAATAAAGATAAGAAGTTCTGAGTACACTGAAAAAGAAATAAAGAGTGAAAAAAACATAATTAAAAATTGCAGAAAGATAATATTTGTTATTTTTTCATAAAACATTTTTTATTTGTGATGAAGAATTGCCTTATGATTCTTTAGAGCTTGAAGAGTTGGAAAGAATTAGGTGTACATACAAAGAAGAAGGAAATTATCCAAAAGATACAATCAACTAAAAAGAAAATAGAAGTTAAATGGTTAAAATAGTCAAATAGGTAAAGAACAAAGACAGCATAATTTAAGTGTCATATGTTATTTATATCTAAAAGTCATATTTATCTACTAGCAAATTTAAATTTTATCTCAAAGTTTTTTAGAAAAAAGAAAAATTCACAGTGCTTCATAGCAAACAAGAAAGGCCTGGATGACAAAGAGACAGTCCAGCCAGGTTGGGGATACAAAAACATATTTTTCAAGTACCTACATAAAAGTTGAACCTTGACATGATAAAAGGCTGCACGTTTACAGTGGAAAAGCATCCAAAAGCTATTTCCAGTGGAGAATGAAGAATTAAATTAGCTTCAAAACTACAAGCTGATCGTTCTTCTCTTAAAAGCATACAACATCTCTTCTAACGTTATACTCTATTTCATCAAGGAAGACTCCAAACTACAAAACCAAGAGAGAAGCCAGATTCCATCCAGGTCCCATATCTGTCAAGCACATTCATTCTATCCAGTAACTAAGAGAAGAGACCAAGACTATCACATGTCAATCTGATCTGCCTTTGTTGAAGTTAAGAAAGAATTGACTACTGAATATAACAGTGTTTTAACATGTTTCTATTTAAAGTCCAAAATCTGATAAGTAAAGATAAAGTAACATGTCTTATGGTTGTGAATACCAAAGTGTCCTAGAAATGATCCCTTTAGCTTAACAAAAGATGCATCATAGGGGCTTCCCTGGTGGTGCAGTGGTTGAGAGTCCGCCTGCTAATGCAGGGGACACGGGTTCATGCCCCGGTCCGCGAACATCCCACATGCTGTGGAGCGGCTGCGCCCATGAACCATGGCCGCTGAGCCTGCGCGCCCGGAGCCTGTTCTCTGCATTCTTCAAAAAAATTTATGCAAATCATTTTTAAACTATGAAATAAATCTTGAAAATGCTATAGTGACAAGAATTTAAACCAGCCCTTTGGAAGGATAGTATTTTATACCACTTAAAAAAAAGGAAGCTTATGGTTGATTGTAAACTTCCTTTGGAGACATAAACAATATGTTTCAATTTGATTTCCTTTATCATCACTGATTCAGAAATCAATTCTGCATGTGTAACCTGTTGAACATGAGATGATGTTTAAACAAAGAGGCTCAAAGTTACTACTGGAATGGAAAGAGGGGGTTGAACACTTGATATTGCACAAGAAGCAGAGTTAAATTCCTGTGTGATGTGCAATCCATTTACCTTTCAAGTCAATCATGGAGTAATTCTTTCTGCCAGGAATAATTTAACACAACAAAGAACTCCAGCCTCTAAAACACACGCACAACAAAAAATCTAGAGATGAAAGAACACTGAACCATTTGGGTAAGGTGTTGTCATTCATTTCTTGGTGAGAGGAAACTGGAGATTTGTATTAGATATCACCTAAGTGGTAACCTGAGTGCTCAGGAAACCTGATGCTCCAGGCCCAGACTCAGAGATTCTGACTCCATATTGTGACAAATTTATAAAAACTATGGAATCTTGACAAGTCTTATGTCTCTTTGGGTACTGTTATATTTCACCTAAACTCAAGAACTGAAGTTATTTTCCACAAGCAAAGGACTGACATGGATGCAAATATGTCGTGAAGATATTTTACAGGTGGAATTTGGAAACACATGTGTTTAACACACGGTGCAAGCAATTATATATTGCCTCCAAGTAGACAGACCTGTGGGTAGGTTATGACAACAGATGGTCTTTTCACCTAAAGACATTAATCTTAAGGAAAAGAAAGCATTCATCAGTTATACTGAGCAGGTGGCACTTTCCTGATATCTCTGCCCCCTAGTTGCCACCTGCAGAGCAAAAACGAATTGAATTTTCCTTAGAATGCTCTTATGAAGGCAAAATGAAAACTGGTCAACTAAAACCAAACAGTTAAAAAGAATGCAAATTCAACGCATTGCCAATTTACCACATTGAGTTTCCTAGTCCTGATTGGGTTATTTCGGATATTAATTTGAAAATGAGCTCATATTTCTCATCTTTTGTTTTACAGATAAGGATACCAAAACCAGGGATAAAGCTCATAGAGGAAGTTGATAAGAATCAAAGATTTCTAGTATTTTGTCTTAATTTTTAATTTTATGAGGAAATCTAATTTCAAAGGTCATTTCCTATAAAAATTGAAGGTCATACTTTTATGGTGGTCCAAACCATGCTCTCTGCCTAATCACTCTTCTCACCAGCTTTATTGTCAAGATATGGTAGAAAGACCATTGGTGTAGAAAAATGTTTAAGCTGTGGGGATTCTGTTGCTAACTCATAGTTTTCTAAAGGTTAGTGTGATGGCTATTTCCTATCAACTCCCTGCTGGAGCAGGAGATTGCACACTAAATTTCAGACTTTTGGCAGGAAGGCAATAGAGAGAAAAGCCTAAGGGACTCACTAGAGGGGAATGAGAAGGTGGGAAGAGGAAATAAGAGACGACCTATTTTCAGTTTTTAATAGTGTTGTTCCAGAGCATGGACACTGCTGCTTCATGTTCCACTTTCTTTGGGCACTTCCAGCACCAGCTGTGCTGCAGCCCCTCAGAGAGACGAGGACCAAACCATTCCATCACCTTCAATCGTTCCAAGCTCTCATTTCACGTTCCTACCCCCAGCACTCCTACTAATCTGTCTAAGCCCCAGGTATGTAGAGGGAGAGTCTCCAGTCCTGCAGGTAGAAGTTGCTACCTCCTGTAATCACTCTATATGGGGTATCTCACGTGCAGAAAAGGATTAACTCAGCAGGCCTGGAGTGCTCAAACCCTGCACATTCACAGCAAGGTCCTGTCTTTGGGACTGGCCCTTGGTTACCTCCAGAGATGGGTTCTGAGCACTTGGAATATTCTGCCTGATAGGAAACTGTTGTTTCCTATATCCTTTTTCAAGTGAAAATTCAGCTGCTTCAATTCTGCCACTAAAAGGTCATCTACCCACTTAGATTAACTGAGGATTTCCTTCTTAACCACAATAGTAACACCATTGAGTCATAAAAGGCTCACACTAAACCATCTAAAATGTTAGTTTTTATATTAAAGATAAAACTTGTCTTAAAATAATTTCCCCCTTAGGTAAACTTCAAAATTCTTGATAATTTGGGAAAAAGGCCATTTTTTTTTTTTCCTGACAGTGAAGGGTTTACAATTTGTATTTGGGCAGATCAGAAATGTCAAGTTGCTAAGTTTTCCAAGTAAAGTGAAAAGCAACAATTTTTACTGTTGATTTCATTGATTTTTTTTCATGTATATTTAAAAAATGATTTTCATTTTACAGATGGTACTATTAATGCATGAAGAGCACAATATGTTTGTCAAGGAGTTAGCAGCATGTTTGTTTATAAGCTATGAAAAACACAGTTGGATGTTTTGTAACATTACCTTTTGATGGGAAACAAATATGATATAATCTATAGTGAGACAGATGCTGAAGACATAATTTTAGTTTTATTGACATACTTTTTTTCTTCATGTGAAATCAGTGATGTATAAAACTACCATAATGCCTTAGTTCTTATTAAAAGGACCAGTGGTCTACAGTATTAATATTCGTAGTTGTAGTTAAGAGTCCAAATAACTAAGGGCTCAAAGATGAAATAAATGGAGAAAATAGAAAAACAAAAAAGAAGCTCTGAATAATAGGTAGGAAAAAGGTACTAACTGTATACCAGACATGGTGTTGGGTGTACACATTAAAAGGCAATTACAGTCATTTAGATTAGAATAAAAATATGGATGGCTTAGACTAGGCTAGTAGCCCTGATGGTCCTGAAAAGGAATGAGAATCTGAATCTATTTTGAAAGGTGAAATTGAATTGGATGTGGAGTGTCAGAAAAAAGAGGTGACTCTAGTATGACTACAAGTTTTGTTTTGCATTATAAACGGGAAGGATTGGGTTGCCATTTGTCCAAGAGTAGACAAGACAGGGAGAAGAACAATTTGGGGATGGAGTGGAAATCTGTATTGCAATTTTGAAAACATTAAATAGTTATTGAAATCATTATTTGGTAAGCCATTAGATATTTTAGTCCAAAACTAAAAGAAGAGATGTAGGAAGGAGACATAAATTTGAGAGTTATCATACAGATTGCTTTTAAAGCCATGAAACAGGAGAGATTATAGGTAGAGAATGGTCAAATGGAAAAAAAAAGAAGAGATTCAACAACTGAGATTGAGGGTTATGCAAAGGTTTAGAGTTAAGTAATAAGAGAAATCCAAAAGGAGATGAGAAACAGTAACCACATGTGAAAGGTTACAGAAAGTCCAGGAGAAAGTAACATATAATAAGCCTATGAGAAAATAGCCTAGCTAAAATCATATTCTGTAAAAATTTCTGTACATCTCATTTTCCTACTCTTGTCACCTAAGATTATATACTCAATCTTAAGGTGACACGTCTGTTCATAACAATAACTAATTGAGTTCTTCAAATTTGGAATTGATGAATATGAATGAGAACAGACAGGCATTTGTTGAGAAACATTGAATCTATATTATTTATGATAACTGTATACATTATACTTAGATGACCTCAGTAACTGTCACTATACCATGAGGCTTTGTATCAATATTCAGTGCCTTTTTAGTAGTAACTAGTGAAAATTATTCTACATTTTTCTGTAATGAGGTTGATTTTTTTCTTTTTAAGGGCCTCTTCCTCTCACTTAACATATTCATTAATTTGCATCGAAAAATTTGTATCCCTTAATTGATATAGAGATTTTTCTCCCTCCAATGGGCTCTACTAGATACTGGCTGCTGCGTCTAGATTGCAACTGGTAATACCTTGGTTTCCTCCTATTGTAGCAAAACCATATAACCTTGTTTTTTGTTTTTATTTCTTTCGTATATGTTTCTACATTCTGCTGGTCAGTGCCAGGGAGGAATCTTGACCTTCTTTGGCTAAAAAATAAATTTCTGATTGGAATGTGAGCTAGGTTGTAATTTGCTTCATTGGGCAGAAATTTGCTAATATATTTCCTACATTGCAAAGTTAAATTTACTCCCTGTTTGTAAGTTCAGTGAGTTTAGAGTTTTCAAACACATCAATGTTGTTATCACAGAGGAAACACCAGAATATCAAACTGGTGAATGCAACATCATAATCCAAGACTTGCCTTATATCAAAGTCCACATCCTTCCTGTGCCGCGGGATAACTCCAGCATGCCTCTACCTGCCCACAGCTGGTCCAGGAGGCAGTTAGGAGAGAGACAAACAAATCCGCTCAATACACCCAAGTGGTGGTGATTTCAGTGAAAATTCATCGGCTTACATGGCTACTCTTGTGAAAGCATAAGTGCTCAAAGATGATTTTCCCTAATCCTATGATTATGAGTCTATGCTTCATTTCTTATGCAACTCGTATGGGAAAACACTCAACTGAGCAATTTTCTTACCATTGCCACTGTCTTGCCAACCTGAGGAGATATAATCATTCCTCAAACACTGCTGATCCTGCTCTTATAATATACAACACTAGTCAATCTACTCGTCAATATATGGCACCCTCTATAGGCTAACGATTATAGTACAAGATAAAGTGAGAGAGCTTCTTTCCTAGAAGTAGGGAATGATGAACATTTAATTGCAGAAAAGCTAAAGATCACTGAGTCCAATATCTTAATTTGGCCTGTGAGGAAATTTAAATAGAGTCAAGCTACTCACTAAACCCAGGCATTCTGACTCTTGTTTTTATTACATACTTTTTAAAAAATATTTTAATTTTATGGGAGTATAGTTGATTTACAATGTTGTGTTAGTTTCAGGTGTACAGCAAAGTAACTCAGTTATACGTATACATATATTAATTCTCTTTTAGATTCTTTTCTCACATAGATTATCACAGAATATTGGGTAGAGTTCCCTGTGCTCTACAGCAGGTCTTTGTTGGTTATTTATCTTATATAGAGTAGTGTGCGTGTGTTCACCCCAAGCTCCTGATCTATCCTCCCACACCACGTTTCCCCTTTGGTAACCATAAGTTTGTTTTTGATATCTGTAAGTTTGCTTCTGTTTTGTCAATAAGTTCATTTGTATCTTTTTTTTTTTTTTTTCGCGGTACGCGGGCCTCTCACTGTTGTGGCCTCTCCCGTTGCGGAGCACAGGCTCCGGACGCACAGGCTCAGCGGCCATGGCTCACGGGCCCAGCTGCTCCGCGGCATGTGGGATCTTCCCGGACCGGGGCACGAACCCGCGTCCCCTGCATCGGCAGGCGGACCCTCAACCACTGCGCCACCAGGGAAGCCCCATTTGTATCTTTTTAAAAGTTAGATTCCACATATGAGTGATATCACATGATATTTGTCTTTGCCTGACTTACTTCACTTAGTATGATAAGCTAGATCCATCCATGTTGCTGCAAATGGCATTATTTCATTCTTTTTTATGGCTGATTTACTACATACTTTGAGTAGTGTGACAGACAAAAAAGTATGTTCATCTGATTCTATTTCATATGACTTTTGCTTGGGCACATGGAAAATCACACTTTCTAGTTTGTTAAGCAGATCATATGACTATTTTTGACAAATGAGTCATGAGCATACAGGACATTTGTCACTCCTGGTCTGAAGCCAATGGGAACTGGCTGTGAGCTTATTCAGACTTTCTCTTCCTTTGCAGCAGTGTCTTGAAAGAATCCACTTTTTAAGTTGACAGAGCCACAAGATTGAAGCAATCTGCATTCCTGCTGCTTGAGTGGAGGTTTTTTATGCTTTGGTGAGTGAGAAAAAATTTTGGTTGTATTAAGCCACTGAGATTTGGGGTTGTTTGCTACCCAAGGAAAAGCCTATTCTATCCCAACTAATTCAGGTACTTAAAGATGCAAAGGAAAAGCCATATCTTTGTGACTGCTGGAGTCATGGGGATATATAAAAATCAAAGCACTGACTTAAAGCCAGATGCAAATAGACAGTCTTGTAAACTGGGGAAAATTATTATAAATTGAATGCTCCGTGGGGCCTGGTACCTCTGATTTGACATGAAATACTTTTTATTCCTTTTTAGATTTACTTCATCTTCTCCTGCAACTCCAATGTCACATTTAGGAAAGGAGAAAAGCATATTAGAGGCATAAAAATAGAAATCTCTCCTTGAGTAGATACCACCTGCTCTATGTGGAGTCTCCCCTTTTCTTTTCAATTTTAGCAAAGTACATTTGACGAGATTTTTCTGTCTGTGGAATGCTGTCAATGAGAGAAGAGGATCTGCTTTATTCTGTGGAAATGCTATTAGTCATGATAGTCACAGATCAGCAACAGTGTAACAAGGTAATGCAGGATAATCAAATGATGCCTGCGGACTAGCAGAGTGATTAAAGAATCAATCATTGGGTCTTGGAGAATTTTATGGCTCTGTGTAAAATAATTTAAATGTACAGAGGTATAGATTTTTAGTTTGAAAGTGCTTATATGTATAGCAAACTGAACTATATGTACATACATACATATAAACATAATTAATAATTTAAGAATAGTTTGATAACACAGAAAACTATTGTCATGTTGTCACCTTGGTCAAAATATATTGGCTTTGATTTACCTCGGCTGTGGGAACATAGATTATTAAAAGCTGTTTTCCTTGGAATTGTGGCTCTGGCAGAAGATGACTATTGACTGCAAAGTTAGACAAACTAAATAACTGAGATTTGCATTTTAAAAAGTATTTCAAAGTTTTATAAGATTTCTAGCTCAATATAACTGGAACCTATTTGTGGTATATTCACAAAATGTTCATACCTCTTGAATGGATTTGCATGCCCTGTGTTTGAAAAAATAGACAAGATGACTTGTGACTATGTTATTTTAATTAGTGAATATATTTTTATATATTTCTGCAGTGTACTACACATGTGTGTTATGTAGATAAATGAATGAAAGGACACTTGGAACACTCTGAATGTACTTAAAATGTGGATACATATTCTCTAAGTTGAGACACATTTGTAAAAAAAAATTGCTGAATATTTGTGGTCCCCAAAATCCATATGTTAAAATCCTAAACCCCAAAGAAGATGGTGTTAGGAGGTGGAAACTTTTGGAGATGCTTAGGTCTTGCAGGTGGAATCCTCATGAATGGATCAGTGTTCATCTAGAAGAGACCCCCCAGAACTCCCTAATCCCTTCCACCACTGAGGACACAGTGAGCAGGTGGCAGCTGTGAACCAGGAGGAAGATCTTCTCCAGAACATGACCATGCTGATGCCTTGACCTCAGACTTCTCACCACCAGCACTGTGAGAAATAAACTTCTGTTGTTTATGAGCTACCCAGTCTAGGCTATTTCATTACAGCAGTCCGAATCGACTAAGAGAATAACATTTTACAGAATTCTGTGAACATCTTTCTTCCCAAAACAAGATCTGGACAGAGACCTTATGAAAATTAATCTTCTGCCTTTTAATAATGTCCTAGAGATTCCATCTTCATCTTGGAACCGTCTTGGGTTGATGAAATATGAAAATGATTTAAAGGTAGCCTTACACTACTCTCCACTAAAAAACAGTGCTCACTTCTAAGATGGAAGCATTGTTGTAGAATGAATTATTGGTCTCAGTTCTTTACTCTTCCCTGTATCCATGTCCTTTGCTATGTAAATTTGCAGTTGATTCCACAAACAGTAGATTATATTTCTCTATACTTTGAATTAGGATTCTTCCACATAACCTGCTTTGGTCAATGGCAAACTAGTGTATGGGACACAAGCAGGGGTTTTAAATATATCACCATGGGGGGGTGCTTCCTTTTGTGCCTCTTCAGTCACTTGGAGAAAAACCATGTCTTTCCTGGGTCGCTGGTCTAAGGAGGGAGAGAGGCATGCAGAACAGATGCAAACTCTCAGATCTGCAGTGTTCAGTGTGCAGTTGTGACAGCTGACACAGAGCCAGCCAGTCTACCCAGGAGAATAAGTGTTGCATTGTTTTAAGCCACGGACTGGTAGGGTCGTTTTGTTATGCACCATTATTGCAATGATCAATGCTTGATAAATTCACGGATGCCACAGTTTTTAAGAAATTAGCACTGGACCACTTATCTGGGATAAGTTGGAAATTCCTAAGATGTCAGAGAATTTACTGTCATTTCTTAGTACTGTATTTTCATGTATGAACCTAGAGGGCACTATTTTAAAAGGTCATGTTCTTTTTATTATTTTTGCTCTTAAGTGCCAGCATCTACTTCCTGTTATTTTAGACATGGATTCTTTTCTGCCTTGATACTTGAGACCTGCAAATCTTCTCCAACTTTTTAAAGTGTCTAATAGGACTTTAAAAAACTCCCATAATGGATGGTGGGGGGTGGCCGTATGGCACGGGGGGATTGGCTCGGTGCTTTGTGGCCGCCTGGAGGGGTGGGATGGGGAGGGTGGGAGGGAGGGAGACGCAGGAGGGAGGGGATGTGGGAACAGATGTATATGTATGACTGATTCACTTTGTTGTAAAGCAGAGACTAATAAAAAAAAAAACTCCCATAAACTTTTGAAATATCTGGATTTCATTACCTGTTCTTTGACTTAAGATATCCATCTCATTCCTTTAGTCTTATATTACTAGATACTAGCTAAACTTGAATCTGCCCATTGCCCTGCTATGACATAAAGGCACCATATAGGTCTAGTACTATAATTACTTACATTCCTTAAAATGGAAACCCTACAAATTATCAGGTGGATACCTGGCCACATCACCTGGTGATTTTTAAACATCTATATTTCTTTTCATTTTATCTGGATCTCGTCATACATACTGCAATAGATAATCTGTTGCTTACAAGACATTTCTGGTCTAGGTCTTAGTATACAATCTAAGATGTTATATAGTATACAATCTAAGATATTATATAGTTCAAATGTTTATAAGTCATAAAGGTGGCTCTAGGATGGTTAAACAATAAAACTGCTAAAATAACCTAATAACTTTAACATTAGAAGAAGTATAGATAAAGTGGATCCAAGAAGAGAAAAAAGGGACTAAAGTGATCAAAGTCAGAAGAGCAATGCTTGCCACCTGCCTTCCAGATTTACTATGGCACACCTTATGACTAACTCGTGGGTTATGTGGGATTTTATTGTGAGAATCACTGTAAGATGTATAACATGAGCAAATGGAAAAGCAGAAGGCTATCCAAACACATCTGAGCTATAGTCCTTTCGTGAAAGCTGGCTTGTTTACAAATTTTTGATTCTTGTCAGGGGAAATCCTGGCAGCAAGAATCCAAAAACACTATAAATTTATTTCACTTTACACAAAGCTTTTCTTTAACAAAACATGATATATAACTATACAACTTTATTTTGTGGTATAACTTTAAATAATTTCAATCAAATATAGGTATATTTCAATAATTCCAGTATATAAACTTTGTTTGCACATTTTTTATCATCAGAGGCAGTTTCTAAAATCATTATATAGTATATTTAAAAACAGTAAATTGAACATGTGCAGTTACTTTGAGAATGCAGAGAAATATCGATCACCTTAGGGCCATGTGTGTTATAGAACCAGTCATTACTTTAAACTCTAACTAAACACAGTTATGATTTTGTTTGGGATCTTTTGTTTCTCTAAGAAATTAATGGTTAATATTTAATGAATGTTTATAGAAAAGTAAGATATTTACAGTCTTTTTAAAAGTTGTTTTCCTCGGGGGGGGGGGTGGTGGGATGAATTGGGAGATTGTGATTGACATATATACACTAATATGTATAAAATGGATAACTAATAAGAACCTGCTGTATAAAAAAATAAATAAAATAAAATTCAAAAATTCAAAAAAAATGTTTTCCTACATTTCTTTTAAAGACATTTTTTTAGAGCAGTGGTAGGATCACAGCAAAATAAAGTGGAAGGGACAGAGATTTCCCATATATGTACCCCCTACCCTCACACATACACAGCCTCCCCCATTATTGACATCCCCACCTTATGCTACATTTGTTACAACTGATGAACCTACACTGACACATCATTATTATCCCAAGGTCAAAGTTTACCTTCAGGTTCGTTCTTGGGGTTGTACATCCTAGGAGTTTGCACAAATGTATGATGACATGTAGCTATGATTCCAACATCATACAGTGTTTCCACTGCCCTAAAGTGCTCCATACTCCCCTAGTCATCTTTCTTCCTGCACCTAACCCCTAGCAACCACTGATCTTTTTACTGTCTCAATTTTGCCTTTCCCAGAATGTCATATAGTTGGAATCATAAAGTATGTAGTCTTTTCAGATTGGCTTCTTTCATTTACTAATATGCATTCGGGCTGATCCATATCTTTTCAAAACTTGTTCATTTTTTTGTGATGAACAATATTCCATTGTCTGGATGTACCATGGTTTATTGATTCATTCACCTATTGAAGGGCATCTTAGTTAACTCCAAGTTTTTGTGTGAATAAAACTTCTATCAACATCTGTATGCAGGTTTTTGTGTGGACATAAGTTTTCAGTTCTTTTGGATAAATATCAAGGAGCATAATGACAGGATTACATGGCAAGGGATATTTTAGTTTTGTAGAAAATTGCCAAATTGTCTTCCAAAGTGGCTGTACCATTCTGCATTCCCACCAGCAATGAATGAGAGTTCCTGTTGCTCGACATCCTTGCTAGCATTTGGTGTTGTCAGTGTTCCAGATTTTGGCCAATCTAATAGGTGTGTAGTGATATCTCACCTTTTAAATTTTCGTTTCCCTAATGACATATCATGTGGAGCACCTCTCCATATGCTTATTAGCCACGTATGTATCTTTTTTGATGAAGTGTCTGTTGACATCTTTGTCCTACTTTAGTTGTGTGATTTGTTTTCTTCTTGTTAAGTGTAAAAGTTCTTTGTATATTTTGAACAACAGCTCTTTATCAGATGTGTCTTTTGCAAATATCTCCTAGTCTGTGGCTTGACTTGTCATTCTCTTGACATTGTTTATCACAGAGCAGAAGTTTTAAATTTTAATTAATTCCAGCTTATCAATTATTTCTTTCATAGATCGTGTCCTTCGTATTGCATCTAAAAAGGCATCTCCATACCCAAAGTCGTCTAGGTTTTCTCCTAAGTTATCTGCTAGGAGTTTTATAGTTTTGAGCTTTACATTTAGGTCTGTGATCCATTTTGAGTTAATTTTGTGAAGGTTGTAAGATGTTTGTATAGATTATTTTTTTCTGCATGTCGATGTCCAGGTTTTCAAGTACCATTTTTAAAAAAGATTATCTCTTCTCCATTGCATTGCCTTTACTCCTTTGTTAAAGATCATTTGAATATATTTATGTGGATGTATTTCTGAGGTCTATATTCTCTTCTGTTGATCTATTTGTCTATCATTTTGCTATTACCACACTGTCTTGATTACTACAGTAAGTCTTGGAGTCAGATAGTGTCAGTCCTCCAACTTTGTTCTTCCTCTTCAATATTGTATCAGCTACTCTAGGTGTTTTTTGCTTCTCCATATTACCTTGATAATCAGTTCCTTAATATCCACAAAATAACTTGCTGAGGCTTTGTTTGGGATTGTATTGGCTATATAGATCAGCTGTTAAGAACTGAAAACAGTAATAATAAGTCATCGTATCTGTGAACACAAAATATATTGCTATTTATCTAGATCTTCTTTCATCAAGAGTTTTATACTTTTCCTCATATAGATCTTGTATATATTTTAAAAAATTTACACCTAAGTATTTTTTGGGTGGGTGTTAATGTAAATGGAATTATACTTTTAATTTCAAACTCCATTTGTTCATTGTTGGTATATACGAAAGTAATTAACTTCTGTAACTTAACCTTGTATCCTGTAACCTTACTTTAATTGCTTATTAGTTCCAGCAGTTTTTGTGTGGATTCTTTTGGAATTTCCACATAGACGACCATATCGTTTGTGAACAAAGACAGCTTTTTTCCTTACTTCCCAGTCTGTATACTGTATATTATATTTCTTTGTCTTGTTGCATTAACCAATAGTTCCACTATGGTATTGAAAGAGAGAATTTTTCAGTCATTATTGTTTCAAATATTTTTCTTTTCCTTTCTCTCTCTTCTCCTTCTGGTATTCCCATTATGGGTATTTTACACCATTTTTAGTTGTCTCACAGTCCTTGGAAATGTGTGTATATATATATATATATTTTTTCTTTTTTTAGTTGTTTCTTCTCTTTTCAATTGTGGAGGCGCCTCAAACTCAGAGAATCTTTTCTTGGCTGTGCCTACTCTACTCATAAGCCCGTCAAAGGCATTCCTTATTTTTGTTGCAGTGTTTTTGATCTCCAGTGTTTATTTATTTATTTAACGATCCATGGAGAATCACTCCCAGGAAGCAGAACCAGGCTGTACCCAAGACCTGACAACGTGTGCCCCGCCAGGTTTCAGTGTGTGCCCAGTCCATGGGACTATCCCATGCAGTCTGGTTTCCTCTTTTTGAACAGAGTGTTTATTGCTATAATGTCTTAACACTTGCTTATTGGGTTTATGTAGGGAGGGCTAACTTGTTTTTTTTTAGTGGAGACTTTCAAGTTGAAAAAAAATCTTATCAGAGAAGCTGTTTCCCCCCCAAAACAAACAAGAACCTCATCTCAACTTGATTTGACCTAGATGGCACGATTTTGAACCTAGAGCTCTGTCTGATGAAACATTTGACAAGTCTTAGAAAGGGGTTAAAAATTGAACTTTATTTTGAGTCTTATGAGATAATTCAGTCTGGTAGTATTATAGGAATTTAATTGACTAAGCACCTCCTTTTTCTGAGGGCCAAAATGCTTGCTGTGGAAAGAAGGATCATCAAATATATTAACTGATTTTGCATCATATAAGATGACAATTAACTTTTATATCATCTGAATTTCTCAATGTGTTAGGTAGGAAAAATGTGAATAACTCACTGCTGGTGTGTAAATCATGACTGATCTATAATGTAGCCCCTGAATCCTTTAATACTGATCCCAGCAAGAGGTGGGGATCTTTGTTCTTTACCCTTGAATCTGGGTGGATTTTGACTATGGCAGGACTAACATTGTACCATTTCTTTCTGGTTCTTTTGGCACACACGTACTGATCATTTTCTAAGGAAGCCAAGCAATCTATGAAGTGGTTGCTAGTTGCATGTGGGTATTGTAGCTGATGACCACAGAAAAGATCCAAGCTGACAGTATCAACCACCAGACATGTGGGAAGAAGCCTCTGTAGTGGCACCAGTGCCACCACCTACTATAACTGCACAGACTCTAAGTCAAGAACCACCTAGCCAAGCCCAGTCAGCCAACAGAACCATGAGAAATAACAATGAAATAACTACTATTGTTTTAAGCCACTGAGATTTCGAGTTGTTATGCAGTAATAGGAACTAGAAATCTAGATATATGACTTGAGCTCAATTTAGATATGCTTTAACAGCAAAACATGCTATTATTATTCTTTGCCAACAGTTCAATTGTACCAACAATTCATTTTATCTTCTAATAAAGTATCATTCTGCTTCGTATCCGGGGCCTTTGATGGTAGAATATCAGGTAATTATAGAAGTTAATAAAAATGGTTTTGGCATGGCTGTTGATCATATTTGGGGATCCAGGTCAGGTGGAACTAATTTGTCATCTTACATGTTAAAAAATCAGTTCATATATTGAATGCATCTTTCTTCCTGAGTACTTTGGAGAATAAAGTCTTATAGTAAGGGGTGGGTGTTATTTGGGGTGCTATTATGTTTCCAAGCTAAACTATTCCAGAATCTTTAAATCTCTTTTTGTACTTTGAATCTCTTCATATATTAAATCTTTGAATCTCTTTATATCCTCATTTTAAATGAATTTTAAAGTGTTACCTAGTATTATTTTAACCCTTAGGTTCACTAAGAAATTATTTTCAGAAGTTGTTTTACTTATCTCCTGTTTCTGATATGTTAGTTCTCTGGTTTTTTCAGTTATTGTTTGATCTCAGCCAATTAGGATACCTAACTTCATTTTGCTAGTGTGTTAGAAGGTCACTAATGCTTTATGTTCCAATAGTTTATTCTGTATTCTCTGAAAATGCTTCCTTCTGTAAATTGATCATTAACATGGAGTTTATAAACCATTTTAATTAATAAATTATTAATTAATAAATCCACTGTTTTCCTTTGTGAATTAAATACACTTTCATGTGGGTAAAGAGGATAGTAAGCTCCAGTTCAAAGAGGCTCAGGATTTCACCTACAAAAAGCAATCTGGTTTTAAAACCTCATTTAAGCTTCATCTGGCATTACAAAAGCTCAAAATCCTATACACTGCTTTCAAGTAGAAAGTAATGGAATTTCAATTTTGCTAAATAGATTGCCTAGTGATGCTTGAAGAGTTTGATTTAACTAGATAAATGAATTAAAGAGTTGAAAAAGGAAGTGCAGGAATGAATTTTGTGTGTGTATGTTGGGTTATGTAATAGAAAAATTTTGATAGTAGCTATACATCTTTATAAGAGATAGAAGAATTTGATTTAAATTCCAACATGTCACTATATACAGGAAATAATTTGTTGACAAATATTAAATACATTGGGAAAGTTATGAAACAGATTCCCTTGGAAGTTAGTATTTTCTGTGCAATTACATAGATAAAATCCTGAATGGAAAGAAATGTGTATGTTCAGAGATCATTTAAGGTCTTCAGTCATTTTGGTTCATATTCCATTTGAAATAATTTTGAAACCTATGCTCTCTCTTATATATTTGTAAGCTTACAAACTTACAGAAGTCTTCATCTAAAATTTTCCATTACCAATTTAAATAGTTCCTAGGGATGTAATTTTTGGAATCTTGTAAATGTTGGCATTAAAAAATAAAACTGTTACATCACTTAAAAAATATAACCAATGGAATCTATATATCAGTTTAATTTGATATCTACCACTATTCAGATTTAAACATGACAGCTTATTATTAACATACTGAAGTTTACATTTTTCTTTTACCCTAAACTTTATTTATATTCTTCTCCCTGTAAAGATTTATATGCTAGTAACTTAAGTAATTTTCAATCAATTTATCTTCTTGGGATCTCCTTATATAATAAAACATAATAAGTTTTAAATGTTAGTATAATCTGAATCCTAACTATCTAATGTCTTTAACTGATCTTACATAAATTCTTATATAGAACTTATATGTATATAAATTAATGTACATATATTAATGTGTATTTATATTGCAATTTTAAAGTAAGTTTGTTTCCTGTGAAAAGAACCTATGAGGCACTACATTTCTTTTCCAGGTTTAGATAATATTATATTATAATGATTACAAAATTAATCAAAATAAGTGATTTAAAATGTTTAATAAACAATTATTAAATCTAGAAAACTGGTACAGATGAACCGGTTTGCAAGGCAGAAATAGAGATGCAGATGTAGAGAACAAATGTATGGACACCAAGGCAGGAAAGTGGGGCAGGGGTGGTGGTGGTGAGATGAATTGGGAGATTGGGATTGACATATATACACTAATATGTATAAAATGGATAACTAATAAGAATCTGCTGTATAAAAAATAAAATAAAATAAAATATTAAAAAATAATAATAAAAATAAAGATAAAAAGTAAAATTTTATTGGAAGCGAATCTCTTAATGAAATGAATCCTGACAGGTCTCTTATTTTACTTTTTGTTGACAGAAATTGTAAATTATTAAATATTTTAAAAGATGAAATATTAAAAGTGACTCTAATTAGACTAATTACTTCATAGTACTAATTTTTAAAATAAATTTTCACTGTTTTCTTGAATAACATCTAAGTTTTAAAAAATTACATAAATGTTTTATCCTTGGGGTTTATTTATTCTATCCTAAGAATTTTTATTTTCTAATAAAACATTTCAGTTACATTTAAAAGAATTAGTAACGGGAGATCTTCAAGATGCCAGAAGAGTAAGATGCGGAGATCACCTTCCTCCCGACAAATACAGCAGAAATACATCTACATGTGGAACAACTCACACAGAACACCTACTGAACGCTGGCAGAAGACCTCAGACCTCCCAAAAGACGTGTGGCTGACAGAGTCTTTGTGCTCCGTCTGGTGTCAGGCCTGTGCCTCTGACGTGGGAGAGCCGAGTTTAGCACATTGGTCCACCAGATACCTCCCGGCCCCACATAATATCAAACGGAGAAAGCTCTCCCAGAGATCTGCATCTCAACACCAACACTCAGCTCCACTCAACGACCAGCAAACTCCACTGCTGGACACCCTATGCCAAACAACTAGCAAGACAGGAACACAACCCCACCCATTAGCAGAGAGGCTGCCTAAAATCATAATATGTCCACAGACACCCCAAAACACACCACCTTCACACATACCTTCATAGCAACTTTATTCACAATTGTTTAACTTGGAAGGAATCCAGACGTCCTTCAATAGATAAATGGATAAATAATATGTGATGTCAACATAGATGTCAATCTATGCAATAAAATAGTATTCAGTGATAAAAGGAAATGAGCTATTAAGTCCCAAGAAAACATGGATAAATCCAAATGCAAATTTCTAAGTGAAATAAGCCAAACTGAAAAGGCTACGTAGGTAGGATTACAACTATAAGACATTCTGAAAAAGCACAACTATGGAGACAGTGAAAAGAGATCAATGATTGCCAAGGTTTTAAGGATAGGAAAGAGGGATGAATACGTGGGGAATGGGATTTATATGATGGTGAAACTTCTGTATGACACTGTAATGGTGGATATATGTCATCACATTTGTCAAAATCTGTAAAATGTACAACACAAATCTTGGGCCCTAACATAAACTATTGACTTCAGTTCATAATAGTGTATCAATATTGTCTCATCCACCTTGAAATGTACCATATTAATGCTGGATGTTAATGATAAGGAAAACTGTCTGCTGGGGAAGAGAGGAGATGTGGGGCAGAGGGTACATGGGCACTCTCCATACTTTCAGTTCAATTTTTTAAAACATAAAACTGTTCCAAAAAGTCTATTAATTAAAGAAATGTGATACAGATTCCCAGCTGGAAGTCTTATTAGCAAAGATGACAGATTCCACTGTTAGTCTTCTCATGGACCTTCCTATCTCCTTCAAGGAAATATTCTGAATTTCTTTTTGGATACATTCCTAGATATCCATCTGTTTTGAGACTTTGTAGCAAGATAATTAACTGCTATAAAGATGAAGATGTATTGCTTTAAATATCATCTAGGCCAATATTTTTATCTTGCTAATTATGAAAATATGTACAATATTGAAGAATACTAAATGTTCAAACATTCCTATTCCTTTCTTTTTCTGTGGAAAAAAATACAGATTGAGATTATGTTTTTGTTTCAAACTTTACAGGTAAAAGTACAAATTGGAAAATTATGTTTAAAAGTTACTGGAAAATTTCACCAAACTCTATTAATAGTGATATTGAAAAAGATGTGCTTTTTCCTAGAATTGTTCATTAGTTTTTCTCAACATGTATTACGAAAAATTTCAAATATACAGAAAAGCTGAAGGAATTATATTTAGTTTGCTATATATTTCTGCCAGGAAAAATCCCACAGACAATTTTCTGTTTTGACGTATGTATACACTCATGAAACCACCACCTCAACCAAGAAAATGAACTTATTTGTCTACCACAAAAATTTCATTCTGCCTCTTTGTTTTACTTCTTTCCTAACCTTCCTTTTTTCTTCTATCTTACCCAATTTTTGGGAACTACTGATCTGCTTTCTGTCACTATATATTTGTTTGCATTTTGTGGAACTTTATGGAAATTAAATGATACAGTATGAACACATTTTTGTCTGACGTCTTTCACTTAGCAAAATCATTTTTTATTTCATCCATATTGTTGCCTGTGTCAACAGTCTATGGTTTCTTACTGTTGAATACTATTCCTTTCTGTGGCTATAACACAGCTGGTTTATCCATTCACCAGTCAGGAAACATTGAGCTGTTCAGAGTTTTGGGGTGTTACATGTAGATCTGCTATGTGAAAATTTGTGTACAAACCTCTGTGTGGGACATACACTTTTATTCTTGCTTAAATACCTAAGAGTGAAAATACTTTGCCATTTGGTAAGAAATTGCTCAATTTTTTCCAAAGTGGTCGTTTCATTTTACCTTTCTACAACCAGTGTAAAAGTATTTTATCAGATAAGTGGTTTTCCTTTATTTTTCTCCACTCAATGATTTGACTTTTTATCTTTCAAAGCCTAGAAGCTTTTAATTTTTATGTAAAATGTATCCACTTACCAATTTACTAATTTAGATGTGCCAACTTAAAGATTTTCTCTGTATGTTCTTCCACATATTTTCTAGATTTAGATTTTCAATTTAGTCTACAACACACTTTGAATTAATTTTTGTAGATGCTGTAAAGTATGTATTGAAATTTATTTATTTATTTATTTATTTGCATATATATATATTCAATTTTCCCAGCATCAATTGTTTAAAAGGCAATCTATTCTCTACTGAATTATCTGTATATCTTATTTGATAATCAACTGAACAGATATATGTAGATCTATATCTGGAGTGTTTATTCTGTGCCAATATTCCTTTGTCTTTCTTTATGCTTACACTGTCTTGATTATTGTGGCTTTATAAGAAATCTAGACATCAAGCAGTACAATCTCTTCATCTTTGCTTTTCCTTTCTAAATGTTTTTCTCTTTTTTATTTTTCACTGATTTAAGTTCTTTGCCCGTAGTATCAATTGTTATCCTATTGTTATTCAGTCTTCTCACTAATAGCAAAGAAGATGGGACACAATGGGGAGCTTGTTGGTGGTAGTGAAACAAGAGCAAATCATTGTTCAACTCACAATATTATTTCCTTATGTCTTTAAATATAATAATTGTTTTAGAAAGCAAATCAAGAAAATTCATCTTATGCTTTCTGTGTATCAACTTAACGTATTGTGTGAGAGAAGAGAATCTAAGAAAAATGTCAAAATGTGGAAGTTAAATGAATTCTTACATAAAAAATTGAAGTGGAAATTTTGGACACTTGGGCAGCAAAAAACAAGATTAAAAGGCAGAACAGAGGTCCATAAAAGATGATCTTTAGTGGCAAGGTAAGAATGCATGTTTATGTTTACTTACATTAATAATTTTCTTATTAAAGCGAAATTTGATAATATTTTTACTATTTCTGTAATGTACAATTCATATGGGGAATTGTTGTAAGTTAAAGAGGGTCCTAAATAACAAAAATCCCGGTCTCATTGCACACATTTCTATAGGTTGAAAAAGGACTCAATTATAACAGTTATGTCTTTCAACTTTAATTATATGCCAGAAATAGTTATTTGGGAACCATAAATATGATGTATTTACAGCTGAATTGACAATTTAGAACATATTGGCAAGCAAGAGATTAACTAAAATCACATATTACTGAAAAAAATAGATTCAGGATCAGAAACAAACAAAATTTCACATTATTTGCAACTATATAGATACATAAAAAAACTCTTTCTTGACCTTTCAATATTCAGATAAATAAGGAAAGATGGTACTGTAAGTATCCTCCCACTATATGTCATTTATTTTTTAACATTTAAGCTAAAAATATATTCATTAGGTTTCAGTCTCTCTGGACCTCAAAAGAATCATAGAATGGAGAGATCATCAATTCCCTTCTTTAGAAAACTCTCAGAAACAATTTCCTGAAATATTTACTGACATTATACTACTACTATCCCCCAGATTTAAGATATTAGCATCCCTTTCCTCTATTATTTTATTTGTTTATTCAGAATTCCTAAGGGTACCTCGATGGAATCTCTTAAACCAGACCATGAGAAGATTTAGAAAACAAAGCAACAAAGCGGTTCTTGTTTCCTTATAAGTATTTTATGTATTAGAACTAATTATATATACTTACATATAGTTGTGTATATTTGCCACTTCATCGTCATAATAATTATAATAATTATTAATGGAAATAATAAGGTAAAATCCTAAAGGCAGGCATAATTTCTTAGACATATTTGTATATCTACAGATATCGTCATAGAACAGCCACCAAATACATGTGCTCTGAATTTAAAAAAATGAGAATAATAATTAACAAGTAAGAAAAATATTTTAAAGGAGATATAAAAGCAAATGGTTTTATTGTGATTATAAATTTTAATATTTCTGTAATCAAAGCTCTCTGGTTATATAAAGGATGATTTAAGCTGCCTTTTGATTGAGTTTCTCATCAATTTTCCTTTAGATTTGTTATAGTAGTGAAAAAGACAACATTCATTTACTGAAGGCTTGATTTTTACAAGAACTCTGTTACTTTAAATAGCCACATGAATTTTTAAAAATATTTATTCTTAAATAGAAATTATTATGTCATTTTGGAGGAGAAAAATCTAGGTACCAGGGTTATCACTCATGGAATTAATTAGAGTATTCTGCAGTGGGGTGCTTGATCATATGACTTGCTGGTAGCAAAGTCGAGTTGAGTTTACCAAGAGATGAAGTAGGGGAAAGCTTGGCAGGAATTCAGGGCAATCAGTGTGAAATCAAGAGAAGGCATGGAGAGATTCTGGACTGGATTGTAGGGGGGCAAGCAGAGAGTAGAGCGGTTTTACCATTTCCCTTCCACCTCCATTCATGTGAGAGTACCTTAATGATAATAGGGGATCCTTGAGAATTGCTGAGGTTTGGGCTTAAGGAAAATAGGTAGGTGAGCTGGACTCTCCATGGAGGTGGTATTCTTGGATTGTGTAGTCTGGGGTTATAGGAAGGGAAGCTGCTAGCTGATGGTATTGCAAATGCACCTAGAAAAATGTGTCCTTGCAGATAAGATGGCTATTTCATGGGTTTAAGGCTCACTGGTCAGGAGAGTGGCAGGGAATCCTGGAATATTACGTGGTAACAGGAAAAGCTGGATCAGTTTCATTTGGGGAAGGCTGTGTGAAATTTATCCTAAGACTATCCAAGGAGAAACCTGTGTGATTAAAAATTACTTAGCAGGGTATTCTAAAGGTAGACTTTTAAAAAACTTGTATGAATATTTTAATCACTTGCTTAAAATGTGGAGAAATGTTAAAGTTTGGAGAAACAAGAATTGCTTAATTAATTTTAATTAGAATCTTGTCTCCACACTCTTGAGTTTTCACATTCTCTCAGTGGAGATTTCCTTGGATAGCTAGTCTTTTCTTATGTTTGCATTCACTCTACTTCTTGTCATATTGGGACAATTGCAAAATTGAATTCTGCTACATTTTAAGTAGATTTTTACCTGAAGGAATACTTGTTTTTAACTCCAGCCTGTGTCAAAGCTTATCATGCAAATCTCTGTAGTGAATACTGAGTCACCATGCCACCTCTGAGGCAATCCATTTATCAGGTGGGTAGAGGAATCTTAATACTTTTTTTTAAAGTGATGAGGCATTGTCACTGTGGCAGCAGATAGACAGGGTACAAAGGAGAAAACCAAAGAAACAGAGCATACATTTTTAGCTTTTGCTATCCAGCTGCTTCTTTGTATTTTAACATAAGGAGTACGAGGCAGTTTTTGATAAGCTCTTTCATGGTTAAGGATGAGGAAAAGTAAAAGCCAGAATGAGATATTCATGTACTTGTAACATGATTCCTTCTCTCTGGGAAAGAAAATAGCAAGAACAACTATAAAAAGTTTGAATAAATACTGTAGACCTCAAACTCTAGTTACTCAAGAATTCCACATGGAAGATAGACCTGAAAGATTCCTGACATCTGGTGTAAAGATATAAGGCATGATGATTCCAATAAATTAAGCTAATTATCTATATGTGTGTTGCTTAGCACTGATAAGGTTTAAGGTCAATTTTGAAAAAATAGTTTGCTTTAGAAGAGTGGGCTTTTTAAAAATCTTATTGCCCTGAGGGGAATAAAGATTTTAATTGAACAACTATATAATTTAAATAACTTTACAATTAAGAGTAGAGGAGTTTAGAGAAAAGGGATTTTAAAGACATTAAAATTAGTTAATATTTTGGAAAAAAGAAGTCTTTTTAGACTTTAGACGTGAAGTCTAAAGTTTATGTTTGATTCAAACTGGGGAAGTTCAGCATTAAATTAGAATCCAGAATTTCAATTCAACTTACTTTACAAAACCAGAGATATTGAGTTTCAGGAGTATCACATAAACACTGATAAAATATCAACATGAAATATGTGCATTAGCTAATCATTTTGAGATAGAAACTTGATGACATCTTGAATTTGAGTAACAAAACAAAAGGTTGAAACAGATTTTAATGAAAAGAGGAAGTTTGAGGCATAAAGTCTACTTTTTCCATTCTTTGTTATATGAGTGGGAGGTAATTCTCGACAATAGGGTAATACATGGCACTCCTTTATGTTTGACCCCTGTGATAGCCCTACTGATTGACCTTGTTTCCACTCTCCATTCTTCCATTCACTGCAGTGAGAAAAATCATTTATAAATAAAAATCCCTGTATTTAATTTTCCTGGCCTCTGTTCCATGTCCTTGAAATCCTTAAGCAATTCCCAACATTGATGAGATAAATTTCAGAGTACTTGTCCTGAACCACAGGCCTTGGATGGTCTGGTCTTTGCTTTTCCATTCTCACTTCATAGCACTCTCTGCCTTGTGCTTTCTACACTGCAATCACCAGGGGACTTCTGATTGGCCTCAGAGCCTTTATACGCTGTTCCCTTTGCCAGGAGTATTTTCTATACTCTTCCCTAGTTAAGCCCAAAGCACTTTCCCTGTCCACCAGGGTCAAGACATGTTCCGGTTTTATATTATACTCTACCTTTCTGGCTTTTATCACACTTTGACATTTTATTTTTATTTCTGTAGTTATTTAATATCTCTCTCTCCTCATTAGAATGTCAGGATGTGGGTTCACAATATATTATTATTATATAATTTAAGACATGATGCTAAAACTTGCATTTTAGATAATGTATTAAACTGAGTGAATAGCAAACAAGTCTAGGGGCAAACTCTTTAAATTCAGTGTTCTTCTAAGAAATAGAAAAGATTGGTAGGTTAACTATCTCTTATATACAGTTTGAAATAAACAAGCTTTTTAAAAAGACCTATTTCAGACTATATCTAATAAAGTTTGTAAAAAAAAAATATGTTAACCTCTACCATTTCAGTTAGACTGGAAAACATTTTTATCCCTAAATATAGACATATTATTAGGGGATAGACCAGATATAGAAAATATTACAAATTGTGTTCTTGCCTTTCTAATTTTGGGAAGAATAAAATTTATATTTGGATGCTTCACAGGATAATTATAATGGAATATATTTTCTCTATTATTTAACCAAAATTTCAAGAGTTGACAATATGATTTCTAAAAGTTTCCACCGAGCTAACACTTCATATTATTCTCTTTGGTGATTGCTTCCCTGTCTTTTTTTCATTGTTATTTTTATTAGCAAACTTGGTAAAATAATGTTGAATGTTTTGGATACTCTTGTTAAGAAAATTATTATCAATCTGAGATTGTCATCAATATCCCTGCTGAGATTTAGACCTTCTGGAATATGAATTTCTCCCTCCAAACTCCAAGGCTGGAGTAATCCTACACATAGGGTTGTCTGGATGCAAGCAACATTATATCTGAGCCAGTTTACATCATCAATAATCTCAAGTCTGCATAACACATAACAGAACCCTAGAAAGAGCACAATAAACTCAGTCATAAACACAATCCTCATTTCTCTTTCTCTTATTTTCAGGCTAGTACATCTTGGTCCAAATACTTTCTTGAACTGAAGGTTAAAAAACTATAAAAAGTTTTCTTTTTATCCAAAAGTCCCTGAAAATTCTAAAAGCCTCTATCCCAAGTATAGGGTTTATCCTCCATCTATAAATAAGGATTTGAAGGACATTACTTCAGAAGAATGTCTAAAATTAGTACCCTGTGCTCAAGTATATGCTTGATTTTTATAATACTTATTTTTATTGTCATAAATTATGTGGAAATACTGCTAGAAGTATTCACGCATTAACAATATCACGTGGTGAACGGAGAAAGATTTAACTTCTCCCTACTTCAAAAGTTAGTTCTAAAATGGCTCATTCTCTAATTGAGCATCTACCTTCAATTAGTCAAAATGCCAGTGATGGTCTTCCCAAAGCCCAGTTCCTAAATTAAATTGATACCTTAAGACCCATTTCTAAAGACATCTTTGTCTCATTAACTTCTGAGCTTCACTTTGGTCTCACCAAAGTCCTACCTTTTGCTCCTTAATTGGCACTCCTGTGCTAGAAAACAGCATTACTCATCTTTGCCCTATATGACCTTGGGGTCCAATTACTACAATTCCGGTGCCTTAGTAACACATTGAGCACCAGTTGTCTGTCACATGGGAACCAGAAAAGGCTGTCCTGGAAATTGGCCTTGAAGTTACAAGGCTGCTTGGCAGAGGGTAAACAACAGCTGGACTGCTCTGACTTTGCACCAGCATCCATGAGGCCAGCTTGCCCTTTGCAAAGTTCTTCGCTCAACTTCTCATTTTAAAAGCTACAGTTAACTTTTTCTATTATGCAGTACATTTAAGATATCAATGACTATGTCCCTGTCATATAAAAAAATGACAGGGGCTTCCCTGGTGGTGCAGTGGTTGAGAGTCCGCCTGCCGATGCAGGGGACACGGGTTCATGTCCCGGTCCAGGAAGATCCCACATGCCGCGGAGCGGCTGGGCCCGTGAGCCATGGCCGCTGAGCCTGCGCATCCAGAGTCTGTGCTCCGCAACAAGAGAGGCCACAACAAAAACTTGCTGATTACTATGTTGTCATTTTCAATAAAACAGTTTTCATAGCTTGAGTTTTCTTTAAATAGACTTTATATTTTAGAGAAGTTTAAGTTCATTGGAAAATTGAACAGGAAGTATAGAGATTTCCCTAACCCGACACATGTATCAAATATATCTTTCCAGATTGTCAACCTGCCCCCCCAGAGTGGTACATTTGTTATAACTGATATACCTAGATTTACACATCTTTATCATCCAGAGACCATGGTTTACGTTAGGGTTCACTCTAAGTGTCGTACATTCTATGAGTTTGGACAAATT
This sequence comes from Hyperoodon ampullatus, assembly GCF_949752795.1. NCBI lineage: Eukaryota > Metazoa > Chordata > Mammalia > Artiodactyla > Ziphiidae > Hyperoodon > Hyperoodon ampullatus. The sequence goes on along the minus strand of NC_136914.1, from coordinate 30,692,272 downwards.
TTTAATGGCATGTATCCATCATTACAATGTCATAGAGTAGTTTCACCAAACTAAAAATCCTCTGTGCTTCTCCAGTTCATTTGTCCCTCACCTCTTCTACTATCAACTGGATCCTAACAACTGATTTTTTTTTAACTGTCTCCATAGTTTTACATTTTCTAGAACATTGTATAGTTGGAATCATACAGTATTAGTTTTTCAGTTGGCTTCTTTCACTTAACAGTATGTATTATCATGTAATTATAGGAACATTTTTACTTCATAGTTTTGAGGATTATCTGTATTACTTATAAAATATATTCATGTCTTTTTCATGACTGAACTGTGAAAGATGACATGGGTGGAACTATTTAAAATAGAACCAGAACAGCTGTTCCAGAGGACCTGCCTTCTGTTTTCTGTGCCTTTGAATTGGTACATTCCAAGAAGTCAGCAAAGAAACAAGAATAATTTGCTGAAAGGTCTGATAAAAGTGAGCTGTTAACTAGGGACCACTTCACCTAATCAATCAATGAAGTACAAATCTAGTCTTACCTCATCTTTTACAAATGAACACCTCACCTGATTGATTATCGCATCATGCACCCATGAATTTTTCTTTAAAACAGCTTAGCTCATCTTCCTCTCTTTTTCCCATAAAAACACTGAACCCCTATCCTGTAATCAGGACACTGTTTAGGTTTCTACCTAAGTCTGTGTACCCCAAATTTCAGTTTGTTGATCCCAAATAAACACTTGAACTAGACTCTTGTTTTTTTGGTTGATGCTCATTTCTTTTTATCACCAAATAGTATTCCATTGTCTGGATGTACAACAGTTTCTTTTATCCATTCACCTGCTGAAGGACATCTCGATTGCTTTCAAGTTTTTGAAATTATGGATAAAGCTGCTGTAAACATCCCTGGTCAGGATTTTGTGTGAACATATTTTCAGCTCCTTGGGGTGAATACCAACCAGTGCTATGGTTAGATTGTATGATAAGAGTTTGTTTAGTTTTGTAAAAAACTGTCTAATAGTCTTCCAAATTGTCTGTACAATTTTTCATTCACATCAACAATGAATGAGAGTTCCGGTTGCTCCACATCCTTGTCAGCATTTAGTGTTGTCAGTGTTCTGGCTGATGGCCATTCTAATAGGTGTGTAGTCATATCTCATTGTTTTAAGTTTTATTTTCCTGACATTAAAATCATATGTGTTATTATGATGTGGAACATATTTTCATAGGCTTGCTTGCCATCTGTCCATCTTTTTTGATGAGGAGTGTGTTAAGGTCTTTTTCCCATTTTTAAATGTGGTTGTTTATTTTATTATTGAGTTTTAATAGTTCTTTGTATATTTTGGATAACAGTCCTTTATGAGATATGTCTTTTTTCAAATATTTTCTCCCAGTTTGTGACTTATCTTTTCATTCTCTAATTATTCTCTTTCACAGAAAAGAAAGTTTAATGCTACTGGTGTCCAGTTTATCAGTTCTGTCTTTCATGGATTCTGACTTTGGGTTTGTATCTAAAATGTTATCAACAAGCCCAGTCATCTAGATTTCCTCTTATGGTATCTTGAAGTTTTACAATTTTATGTTTTACATTTAGGCCTATAATTTATTTTGAGTTAATTTTCTGTGAACTAGGTAAGATTGGTGTCTAGAATTATTTATTTATCTATTTATTTGCATAAATTCCCGCCATTTATTATGCCTTGTAATTTTTTTCGATAGCTGGACATGATGTACTGGGTGAAAGAAACTGCTGTAAATAGACTTTTACTAGTATGTTGGTGAGGTATGGGGACCTGGGAAGCATCCTATGATTAGTCTATGATTAGGTCCTATGATTAGGTCTCAGCCTGGATTATGCACTTCAATTGGGCAGCATAGCTAAAGTGGGCTGGTATTTTCTTCTCCCACGTGGAAGGCTACAGTTGGCTAGAGTTGAATATACCCTTCCCCTTTATTGGTCAATTAAGCTCTGATAAAACCCCAACAGGTTAAGCTCCAATTAGTTTCTCTGAAGGCAGAGCTTGTTAAGAACGGAATGCTCTAGCACGTTTCAAAATGCCTTTTTACTGTCCTCCTGCAGGAGGCATGAGGGAACTTTTTTTTATTATATTCACTGTGAGAACAAGGTCAAGCTCCTGGGAGAAAAAATGAGTGGGGCCCCCTATGACTAGGTCTCCCTGGAGTTTTGACTCAGTTTTGTCCACCCTGAGACTTCAGCCATTTGTTAATTACAGTTCAGGTTTCTTTACACTGGCAATGGGTCCCTCAGCAGTTTCCGTTTGTGGGTTTCTACTCAGCTAAGTTGTGATTCTCATTATTTGCCTCTTGGGCTCTCCAATTTTGCATGGTGTGGTGTTAGAGTCTGAATGTTTGTGCCCCCAAATTCATATGTTGAAAGTCTAATGCCCAGGGTAATGATGTAGAAAGTAGGACTTTGGGAGGTGATTAGGTTATGAGGACCCTCAAGAATGGGACCAACGCCCTTATAAAAGGCCCAAGAGAGATCCCTGTCCCCTTCCACCTTTTAGGACACAGAGAGAAGTCAGCAGTTGTAACTGGGTCCTTCACCAGAACCCAACCACACTGGTACCCTGATCTTGGACTTTCAGTCTCCAGAACAGTGAGGAATAAACTTCTGTCATTTGTAAGCCATTCAGTCTATGACATTTGTTATAGCAGTCAGAATGGACTGAGATAAGCACTCTGCCCTGGGACCTTACTTCTACTGTGGACCCAAGAAGAACTGGTACTTTTTCAGTTCAGTTTTTCACTTGGTGTTGGGACAAAGTGGTGATATCCAGATTTTGTAATTGTTGGGCTGGAAGTTTGGCTTGATTTTTTAAACAATAAATTTTTTCCTTAAATAATACCTTGTTAAAATAACCATAAACTATAAGTACATTTAATCTATACTATTTGCCTTCATTTCACATGCAATCATCTCTATAATCTATGAAACATGCACTAAATTTCTGGCTAAGGAAATTGCTTTTAATTCTTTCTTAAGGATGTAAGAAATTCTGTGCTTAATGCCAAGAGAATTTTTCTACTTATTGCAATCAATTATTTCAGTTTTAGTTAGCACAATGATGAATTAAAATCTCTAATTAGTACAGACTTTTAAAATTTTAATTCCCACGAAGTGCTATTAAATATAAATTGTTCAGACATTTAAACATCAGTCATATAAATCACATTAAAGATGCTACTTAGTCCCTGATTTATTTTAAACAGCATTAAATCTTATTAACATTCCAGTTATCTACTCTTAATATTAATTATTATGGATATTTGTGAGATACCTTGTCAACTTAAAGTCATTAAGGGATGAATGGCACATGACTGTCTTGCACCAAATATTTCTCTGGTTGTATATATTGCAAGTCTTGTATGGAAAGATAAAATATAGAATTTGACAGCCAGCCACCTAAAATTAATTGAATATTTAGAAGAAAACATTTTATTTAGAATTTAATATCCAAAGAAAAGTATGGTATGGCTTCAGTGATAATATGGAAAAATGTATCATGTAATTATAGGAACATTTTTACTTCATAGTTTCGAGGATTATCTGTATTACTTATAAGATATATTCACTATGATTTATGACATGATGATACAGACTACATTTAACAAGGCAATAAAATCAAACAATTCACCACTAAGTTGACCTTCACATCCACAGGGCTGCTAAACAAGTTGTTTTTGGAAAATGAGTGTTTGGGGACCTTATTTGTACTAATAGAATCATTTATATTTGTAAAATAAATTTGAAAATGACACAAAATGCTTTTTTCTAGTAAACCATAATATACTTAAAAAATTGAAAGATTAACAGTAGGCTATACTCTATTCCAACTACATTAGCGACCATGCTGTTCTTTGAATGATTCCTTGATATTATCACATTGGATAAGCTAAGAAGATTGTTTCTGAATATATCAGTAAAGATTATTCAATTTTATTTTTTTATATATGGCTTCTTCCCACTTTTTGCTTTTCTATATATTTGTATCAAAAGGAAGAAATGCAATTAAATTATTTCATTAAAATACAGGCAAAGGCTCAATTATTTTTTCCACCTTATGCATTTGTACCTGATATTCCTCCCTCATGAAATGTCTTTTCTATTCCTCTCTCCCTAATCCTAGTTCTCACTTCTTTCACATTGGGTTATCTCTGGCTACTGCAGCAAACATTAGGTTTGCTCTGCAGGACTGCAACAAGTTTTGTCTGCCTTATTAACCTTGGCCTTATATTTTTACCTTTTCCAGCACATAGTGAGCTTTCAAATAGGTATTGATGGAATTAATTGAAATATTTCAGAATGTACCGGCTTTTGAATAGATTATAAACCTTGTAAAGATGGGTACAGGTTTAATACTGTTTTTACACCCCTCTAACACCCCTAATTCCTAATTCCACTGCCTGCATTTCAGTTCTCTGCAGTGATCTTTTTACTTCTCTGCAGTATTTGACAATTTAAACAATACTGTAATCTTGTACTTTTTGTCCCCTGGATTTGACCATATCATTTTCTAGGCAATTTTGTTCATGTTTCTCCAGAAATATCTTAGGTTTGGGTGCTCTCAATTTTTTAATTTCTGCCTTGCTTTGTTTTCTTTCTCTATGTTTTTTCCTGGCCAATCTTACTTGCTTCCATTACTTAAATTATTAGTTATTCCCTGACAAGAATAATAATGAGTAACGTTTATTACATGCTTTCCAGGTTCTAGAAACTTAATTTGCATTCTTTCCCCAGACCCAATGACATAGATTCTCATATTGTTCCCATATCACAAATAAGGAAAATGAGAGATTACCTCGCATGCTTATGGTGATGCAGTTAATTGTGTCGGAGTCAGGTTACAAATACAGGTTGCAGACCAGATTCTGAGCATCTAACTATTACCCTGTATTACATTACTCCCTAGTTATTTTAGACTGTATCTTTCCAATGCTCAGATTTCTCCTGACCCACATCCCAACTGTCTATTAAGTATATCTATTTGAAATGCTTTACAGAGAAATCAAGTTCTACTCTTTTTTTTTTTTTTTTTTTTTTTTGTTACGCGGGCCTCTCACTGTTGTGGCCTCTCCCCTTGCGGAGCACAGGCTCCGGACGTGCAGGCTCAGCGGCCATGGCTCACGGGCCCAGCCGCTCCGCGGCATGTGGGGTCTTCCCGGACCGGGGCACGAACTCGTGTCCCCTGCATCGGCAGGCGGACTCTCAACCACTGCGCCACCAGGGAAGCCCCAAGTTCTACTCTTGAACGTGAACATTTCTTACAGTTTCTCTATGTTTTCTGCTCATTTAATGATGCCTCAACCATTCAGCTGTCTAAGTTAGAAACCTCACAAGTGTCTTTATGAAGCTTTCTCACCTTCTGCAGGTAGTGGTCCTTGAATCCTTTCAGTTCTACTGCAGAAATATCCTTGACATGACTTCTTATCCCTAATCCAAACCATCACTGTTCCTTTCTTAACTACACTATTGTCATAGTTTTATCTTCAAATTCAACCTCAGTGATGCTGTAGAGTTATTTCTGTGGAAATATAGATTTGAATTTATCTTTTATTTAAAAACTTCCTTGCTCCCCTTATGTACATAATAAACTCCAACATTTTAATGGAAATATTCATAGCTCCAGTCTCCCTTTTAGACTTGCTTCTTGTAGCTTTCTCCCCGACTCCACTTCCAAGAACCCTATTTTCTAGACCCCAAAGATTTCTAACACTGTAATGAGTTGGTCACGCTCTTTGTTCCTCTGGGCCTTTGCTCATGCTGTTCTCTGTCTGAAATATTATTTCCTTCCTTTGAACCCAGTGGAATTCATTTATCCTTCAAGGCATAGCTCAAATTACATCTTCTCTCTAAGGCCTTTCTGCTACCAACTCCTCCACCTTGGACGGAATCCATTACTACTTCCTTAGGGCTCCAAATCTCTTTGTACTCATCCTGACTGTAGAAATTATTACAATATATTTTATTGTTTTTTGTGCTTTGCGGCATGGCTGTATTCTCCCTTGGCGTTTAAAAAACTGGCTGTAGGGCTTCCCTGGTGGCACAGTGGTTGAGAGTCCGCCTGCCGATGCAGGGGACATGGGTTCATGCCCCGTTCCAGGAAGATCCCACATGCCGCGGAGCGGCTGGGCCCGTGAGCCATGGCCGCTGAGCCTGCGCATCTGGAGCCTGTGCTCCGCAACGGGAGAGGCCACAACAGTCAGAGGCCTGCGTACCGCAAAAGAAAATAAATAAATAAAAATAAATAAATAAATAAATAAATAAATAAAAAACTGGCTGTAATCAGTTTTCTCTTTTAATCCTGAATATGAATACAAAAAGGTCAATATGAGGTAAGGAACAAAAATGTTTTCTATATATTGTACATAAAAATGTATGAAATATATATGTTTTCCTTTGGATTTTATTTCCTTCTGTTATGCTTATTAAGTTTAGCAAATTTGGAAATATTATTATAATGGTAACAGGATACAAAGAATTAGAATTAAAGTCATATAAACATTTATCTAACTTTATATGTATCTCAATGTTTGTATTTGGCCATTTGTTAATAATAACTAAAGACATAAGGTTTAATTTGTTGGAGTTTTCTAACCATATTTATACAAATAAAAATAATTTTATGGTTCCCATAGAGTCTGTGATATGAACAATTCTGTATCTTTTCCCTTTACAATTTTTCTTTGAGTTGTACATGTGTCAGTTTGATTAATAATTGTTACTAAAAGTTCTTTGCTTTAGATTTAAAATTTATTTACTGACTATTATTAACAGCTTTACTAAGTACAGCTGCAAGAAGAAGTTTGACATAATTTAAGCATAAGGGCTTTGAGATGAGATAGACCTGGGATATAATTTCAGCTCTACTATTTATTAGTTGTTAGATTAAAGGCATGTATGTAACACCTCTGAATCTCAGTTTTGTCTTCTGTAATATGGGGTAAGAATGACTTTTTGGAAACCTGTTTTGAGTATTAAAAATGGTATACATAAGGGTCCTAAGGTAAGGCAGTAGACTCTCCATAATTGGTAGTTGTTAATATTGTTACTCATATTACTATAGTGAATAGATCCTTCCTGTAGTGTTTCTAAAAAGATTTTTTATTATCTTCAATATCATCATGAATTCTCCTGTATCATGCTTTAGGGGAGGGTTGTTTTCAGCATTTGATTGAATGATGTCTGATGTGTCAAAATGGAAGTTACATGATGAATGTGGGTGTGGAAATCTCTGCCCCACGGTTGATTTATGTGTGTTCCCTCTGAATCATCAGAGCAGCCTTACTAGCCAACGTGGAGGTTGAGTCACCTCCCTCTTCTGATTCTCAGTTGACAAGAGATTGAACATTGGAATGACAACATCTAACTTCTTTTTCCTTTCCTTTCTAAAAATTTTATTGGAGTATAGCTCATTTACAATATTGTGTTAGTTTCAGGTGTATAGCAAGGTGATTCAGTTACACTTATACATATTCATTCTTTTTCAGATTTTTTTCCCATATATTTCCCATTTTTTTCCCTTACAGAATATTGAGTAGAGTTCCCTGTGCTATACAGTAGGTCCTTGTTGGTTATCTATTTTATATAAATATCTATATAATTTAGTGCTATTGCTTAATTCTAGTCCACTACCTTAAAATGGGCTTCAGAATATCCTTAAAACATTTGTGTAAAATATTTTTTACATATTACTGAATTTCATCTTAATTACATGTTTTTAGGGAAAAAAATTAAGTGACTATTCTTTGTAAGTTCTCATGCTTGTAGAGGGATTGTGCTTCTGATTCTTAATGTTTGGGGTAATTGCGTAATAATACAAAAGTGGGTGCGGCTATATCCCGTAACACACTAGAACAAAAGGAAATAGTTAAGGCTCCCATTTCATTGTTAAAGTTACATATAAAAAAGTGAAAGATGGGGCTAGAGGGAGTCACTTAAGATGGGATTAGCACTGGAACAAAGAATCACCATGGGAGAATTTGGATGCAGTGCTGAGAATAATCCAGTAGGTTTTCTCACATTTGGGTTATTGTTTCCTTATGTGCACCTGTCTATTCCAGCAGTTCTACTTATATTTTAGAGGCTTAGAGGTTGAGTTGCACTCCAGAGAGCCTTGGTATTCCACTGATTTTTTTTTTTCAGGAGAAATTCATGTCTATTTTTTCAAGACTTTTCAATGATCTCAGTAATAGAAACGGAGAATGCCTAACCCAAAAGGTTGGTTTTGCTACTAATCTTTCCTCCTCTCCCTGCCAACCCCATTCCATTCCTGCATGCCCCCTTTCCCTCACATCAGCATGTTAACCTTCCTATTTATTTTGTTTAAGCTAATTTCTTTTTTAAAATTGAACTAGATTTGATTTACAATGTTGTGTTGGTATTCCACTGATTTTTAATTATACATAGGAATAACTCAACAAATATTCATCAGACAAATAGCAGATAGTGGCAATATTATGGGGAAAAATATAGCAAAGCAGGAGGATAAAATTCCCTGGGTAGTTTTGATGCAATTTCTAATAGGGTAATCAGAGAAGACTTAATAATAAGGTGGCATTGAAGAAAGGCCTGAGGAAATGAGGGAGAAATCCATGCAGGTACTGGAGGAAACTCTGTAAGTAGAGAGAAAGCATGTGCAAAGACCCTGAGGTGGTGTTTTCAGGGGAAACCAGGAACTCAGAGTAAGGGGAAGAGAATTAGGAGATAAAGTGAGGCCGGGTCATGAGGTATTTGTGGAAATTAAAAGTATGTTAGAACTTGCTCTGTATGAGCCAGAAAACGTTAGAAGAATTTGAGCAGAGGAATGCCATACCCTGGTGTCTATGTTGAGGATGTACTGTAGGAGAGCAAGGACAGACACAGAGACTATGATTAGGTAGAAGTTTTTGCAGTAAGTCAACTGAGAAATGATAATGGGTTTCTAGTGTCATTGGGGAGGTGAAAAGAGGTAGTTACACACTGGATATATTTGATGATGCAAGAGAAAGAAGGTATAGGTCAGAAATTTCAGGATTCAGGGTACAAGTAGAAAGCTAGCTTACCCATGAGTAAAGACAATTGATCTCTGGGTAGAGACACAGGTGAGTTGGTGAGTGTGATGTTGAAAGCTTGTGAAAGTTCTCTTCCAACTACTTACATTTCTTTCAGTGAAAAAGGAAAGAGAGACACTGAAAGTGAGAAACTGGTTGGAGATTTTAGAGCCTAGAAGAGAGAAGTTGTAAAATAATCTGGGAGAGGAAATGGAGCATCTGGGAGGATAAAGGGACTTAGGAAAATAGTACAATTACCAGATAGTAGGTAGGGACCACTTGAGGTTACTGGCTTTGATTTTAAAATCAGATCTTTTTTGCACAGGTGTGTGTCTTTCTCTATCTGTATTCTTCTGAGTAGATGAGGTACAAAATATGAATTGCCTTGGATTTCAGTAGGATTAGAATTTTGTCCTGTGAACAGAACAAGTGCATATAGCAAAGAGGGCAGGAGACATGAGGGTCTGTTCAGGGAGTGATTTTAGAGATGGGTCATGTAATCCACACTGGATAGGAGGGAACTGAGGACATGAAGTTCAGTTGAAGGTTAGTGAGAAGATATCTTGGTGTAATTGAAGCACTTTCGTGTAAGGGTACCAGAGAGCATGACATTCAGAGAGTTAAGATATTTGAAACTGGGATTGTGTAAGGTATGGTCATTTGTCACTACAGGTCAGACATAAGATTGAAGGAAGGAGAAGAAGAGGTTAAAATGGGGTAGAAGAGATTCAGATAGAAGTAGGTGGATATTGAAATCAATATATTATATTATTTTATAATAAAAGAGACTAGTGTAAGAGAGAATTTCATTAATTTATAAACTAAAATCATCGAGAAATGACTTTGGTTTAGACATCTGTAGATTACTGCAACAAGTGTGAGTTGATAACATCTGACCAAATGAAATTTAAAGATTTAATCTCTCTCTTAGCAAAAAGCCATTGTATTCTTTGCTAGTTTTCATAGTACTTTGCTATCTTTATATTATCTTCTACTCATTTTTTTCCAGAGAGAGGACCTTTATGATGCTAATGATTTATTTTTAGCTACTCTTCTTTTCCCAGAGTGAGGCTGTCCCCTGATGCGGCCCCCAGAAACATTGTGGAAATTCTTGTAGCCACCCCAGTCTTACTTTAATGCTACTTGTGCTCGCTTTTCTGGGATCCACTGGAGCAATATTGTTTCCAGGACATTAATAGTTTTGTATTCAAGTCTTATAAATAAAGAGACAAAACTGGGTTATATAATCAAATACACTTGGGGAAACATCAGTAAAATCGGTCTTAACCTCTCAGTGTCTTTAATAAATTGATGGGCTTTCTGAGTCTTTAAGGCAGCTCGAATAAACTCTGTTTCTCCAACATTTCGTGTCATCTTGGGGAATCAGTGTTCCTCAGAGCTCATATTTTGGTATATTCTGAACTGAAACTGTGTAAACTTCATTTACTCTGTGCCTTAGCTTATAAATGAATGGATAATTGTAATAGCCAATCACTTTTTTGCAGAAAGCAGACACTCTTTAATGTTCTTATATGTATATTAGCCTATTCAGTCCTCAATACAACCCCAAAATGTGGGTGCTATTATTGATCTCTGTATTTTATTTTATTATTTTATTTTATTTTATTTCTTAATTGTTTTAATTGCAGTTTCAATGACAGAGTCTTTAATGCAAGTTTCCATCATAAACAACCCATTTTTATATCCATCATCACAAAGTCTAGGCCTGCACTGTCTAATATGGTAGCCACTAGCCACTGATTTCTGTATTTTAGATGAATAAACTGAGACACAGGGAAATTAAGTAACTACCCATGCTCACACAGCTGGTAAATGGTAGAACCAGGATTCTGATCCTGGAAGTTTAGCTTCAGGGTATGTATTCAGCCCACTAATAACTAAAGGAAATTTAGGAAATTTATTTTCTTAAATGGAAAGGAAGTGAGAATACAAAATCATGATCAGAAAACCAAAGATTAGTTATAGCAACAGTATATGTATTTCTTAAGATATGTGAAACAACCATAAAAGAAACAGTATGACAGCAACTGTTGTTTGGACTGATAAAATACAGACAGACCATTTGAAAATCTCTGCCTAATACACTTTGGTATGCAGAGCAAAAAGCCCAAAGACCTGATTGAAAAAGATTTCTATAATGGTTCAATCCCATGTATGTGGAAATAGCCCAGAAATAGTAATGACAATGCAGAGCATTGGGTAAGACATTGTTTATTTTTTAATGTTAAGTTCTATGGAGATTGCAAACTCTATACAGTTACATGTGAACTTACAGCATGTGTATGTGTGCGTGTGTTTGTACATATATGTGTGTTTGTTATTTTATTGTGTTTTTAATACCTTGTTGGATTATTGTATATTCTTATCTTGGCTGGGTTTGAAAAAACAGCCCTAAGTATTTAATCTTTGGGGGACTGATCGATTTTAATTATATTTGGTTGTAGTCAGACAAGCAAAGATGTACTGTTTTAGAACAGGCTCACAGTAAATCTCAACCACTAGCTATAAAACTGAAGGTTCAAAGACCCTACCACAAGTGCTCTAAAGCTAAAAGCAAAGTTGTTTGTACATAAATAAATTTGCTAAATTGTTTGCTGATATGGACATTTTTCTATAGAAGATTCTATATCATTCAATAGATAACAGATCCTTTACTCCTCAGGCCTCTTGAGAAAGTAAAATTATTTCTTTCCAAAAGTGCATGTGTGCATGAATATGTGTGTGTGTGTGTATGTGTGTGTGATATCTGGTTTTGACACATCACGGCCACCTAAGATTTGAAATATGGCATTATGGATGAAAGTAGACATTTAGATTGAGTATCCCCTTGTCTTTGGATACATTCCACTGTCTCTGGTTTATCCTGGATGGTGTGATTTGAGGGAGTTTGAAATTGACTTTGCTATGTAAATTACAGACCATGGCATTTCTGTTGAACTGCTTCAAATATAATTGAAGAGGAACTGGCTACAGTTAGAATCTATCTGCTCACCAACTTCTTATTTGGATCTTAAGTATAAACTTCCTTTTTTTCGTTGGTAAGTAATTAAATGGCATAGGGAAAAGAAGTGCTGAAGGTAAAAGTGATCTGAGGAAGCTGAATTCTTCCCACCTTTTATTGGAAAAACACTCTACAGAAAAAATATGCATTTTATGTTTTTTAATAATACATTATTTGGTTTCAGATCAAACCATGAGAGACAAATGAATGGAACTTGTGTTTAACATTAAGTTTCCCCTGAATAACTGTTAGTATCAATTACACAGCTATTGTGCACACCAGTGATTTTCTTATTTTTCTGCTCAAGTGGGAAGTGCATTTAGTATTGATGAAATGCTATCGTCTGAGCTTTTCCCATTGTTTGGATTATAATTTCAGTACTTTTTTGGTATGAAGAAAACAACACTAAAACTACTAAATAACTGTTCTTCTTGACCATGTTAATACCTGTTTATAATTATTTGGCAACTAATTTTAAAAGTATGTTGACTAATGTATTAAAGATCTCAAAGTCTTAGTTTACTCCATATTGCTCACTTGTTTTCAATTCATTTATTTGTGAAATTAAAAATGTACTGCATTATTTATTTTATGTCTTATCATTGATAAGGGTAAAACAATTCCACTGCAAGTACTTTTTAACAGAATTATTGCACAAGGGTTAAGTGTAAGTATTGACTAACTATGCACCTGTTTTATAGTGGAATATGCAGAAAATATTTACCAGAATTTTCAGTGCTTATTGGTGCAAGGTCCATAAGATTTGTTTAGTTTTCTTTTAAAAAGCATCATAAACCTCATATTTTATTTCCTTCCACTCTGTACCTGACCTACTACTGGCTTCTTTATAAGTGTCCTTTGCTATATCCAGTTATAGAAATTTAGGACACTTTTATCCAATTTGCATAGTACTTGTATAAACAATTGTCTTTCTATTTATTTGGTATTTTTGAAAAAACCCTTTTTCTTGGTATATATTTAATGTTACTATTTATTTACAGTTTTGTTCCAGAGCTTTTGTGCATTATCACTCAGCCCCTTATTTGATTGTTTTAAAATATTGTTGAAATTTAAATTTGTCCAATGGTTCTACATCTGATTTAAAAATGGTCTATTTTGGAGAATTAATGTAATGTAGATTTAACTTATATATGTTTGGAAACATACATACATATATGTGTTATATAATCTACATTTTCAGAATAGAATTAGTATAAATGAATAAAAATTTCTTACTTGTCCTTCTATGTGAACAATGAAATTGCACATGAAATGCAATCAGTTATCCAATGATACTGCATGAATGGAGAGTGAATTATAGGAAAAACAAACCAACTAAAGGGATGAGTAACAGCAGGGCCTATTCGACATCATAAAGCTCGGGTCTTAACTTCTGTTCTCTGATCCCTAGAAGACTCTGGATAGAAATACATTTCAACACAGGGAGATAAGCTCAGTGCTTTGTGACCACCTAGAGGGGTGGGATAGGGAGGGTGGGAAGGAGATGCAAGAGGGAGGAGATATGGGGATATATGTATACATATAGCTGATTCACTTTGTTATAAAGCAGAAACTAGCACACCATTGTAAAGCAATTATACTCTTTACAGATGTTAAAAAAAAATTTGGGGATGATCTGACCCAGACACTGTCAATCACCAAAAAAAAAAAAAAAAAAAAAGAAGTATATTTCAATATAATGATTTCCTTTATAGTATTATTTACTTTTTGGAGTACTTAAAAGAACATTATTATGACAAACATTTCGCTAAACTTCCAAATGCGTCCATGTCATACCAAAGGTGAAAAACCTTTATTGGATATAATAAAAATAGCTAATATTTTATCATTGCTGACAAAATGACACCCACTATTTAAAAAATTTTACTTATGTTCATTTATTAAATCCAACAATCCCAGGAGGTAGGTATCATTATTAGACTTCATTTTACAGAAGAGGTAACTGGATCACAGAGAGGTTAAATAATTTACTGAGAGTCACACAGCCATAACTGAAATTCTGACTACAGAGATTGTATCTTAATATTTTACTGTATCTAGATATAATAGCAGCTTTTAAGATAAGATAAAATAAAATATGTTACTGAATGCAAGTTCATGCACACTTCACACAGTGAGGCCAAAGCAAACCAATATGTCAGAGCTTGGAGCAGAGAAAGGTTTATTGCAGGGCCAAGCAAGGAGAACTGGTGGCTCTTGCCCCGCAAAACGCTGAACTCTCTGAAGGGTTTCAGCAAAGCACTTTTAAAAGGCAAGGTGAGGGAGGGGTGTGGTTATTTGTTGCAAACTTCTTGGTGTTGGAATCCTTTGTTCTCACAACTGTCCACGAAGATCAGGTCACTATGTTCCTGTAAATCTCCAACAAGACAAATGTTATTCTCGGTTCTGCAACTTTTCATCTCTATATGAATGGGAAAATGTTATACCCTTAAAGGTAAGGGCCTTGAGAATGGGCTATCCTGTATGTTTCAGGCTGTAGGCAACATTCTTAACCTGTAGCAAAAGTGATAGAATACAAAGACTAAAGTAAAATATGGAATCAGATTTGTTCTTGCCTATTACAAAAATATAATGGATTTTAAAAGATGTCAGAACATTTATTACAGATATGTTACTAGTATTTTAATATGATTTCTTAAAACATAAGTTTTTAAAATAACATTTTGTTTACTTATATTTATACAGCAATTTACTTTGATTTGCATTTTTTAATTTATGAGAATTTCTATTCTCAGTTCAAAATCTCAATCAGTTACAACAGATTATCAATGAATCATGATGTGAGAAGAAGCACGCAGGAAAATATCAATTATACATAAATGCATTGTTTGATAGCATTACGCCACTGATCCTTACCTGATTACCTTCCAGCAATCTTCATGAATTGGTTTGCAGTACTTTTACTTAACTCCTAATGAGCCTGATATAATAGTCTGCAAATTGTTGCAGGTTTATATGACTCTTTTAGTTAATGAGGTACCATGGGCTTACTAAATGAATGCATCAATAAAACAACTTCTATTCCTCTATATTTGGCAGAAAAATGATTCACGTACTGTAACTACTGCATTTAGAGAGTAAATTTTAAATCACATAACTTCTAACCATGAGAGAAATCTAGTGCTTGCTGACATGATATATTTTCTCTGTCTAACACAGGTGTATACATTCATCTTTTGAAAAGTCTATTTTGCTAAAGGAATGGTAAACACTTGTATTTCTGCTTTTATTAGATTTTAAAGGACTAAAACGCTGGAGCACAATTGTTGCTTTTTTTTCTTTTTTTCTGATTTAATTCAATGTAGCTGTCATGGCTATCAACCATCCATGCTACTGTTGCAGTTTTACTACATAGACCAGTTGTTGATTTATTAGCTTTCAGACTCAGGCTTTGCTGTGTTGTTACATTCTTTGGCTTACACAGCACCTGTGTAGACCTCTGGTTTTATTTATCATTCATGCAACTTTCCAGGACAAATAGGAGACAAATTGGTTTGGAGGTCATCACCATGATTTAAGGTCTAGCTATTTGACTTCTGAAGTCTTCAGTAATATCCTTCTAATTTCCATGTAAATGCGGCAGTCCAACCAGCTAAAATGCAACATAAAATGTCATGACCTTTGGAAAGTGAATAACCTAAATGAAAAGGGATTTAAGACATGGCTTTCCTGTTCATTTTAACTCATCATTTTACATCTTGTTATGTCTTTTGTAGAATGGGTGGGCATAAAGAAGTGGCTGTATCATCAATCTCCAGAAAGAATACTCTGAAAACAGGGGTTTTGTCTAGTTGAATTTGACCATTTGTTATCATTAGAGGACTGTTTGTAAAAAACAAGAATTTTCTTCTTAGCTGACAATGCAGGAACATCAAAGGCCTAAATAATCAAGACTCAGGGAAGAGTTTTGGACTCATTCATCATTCCCAAACACGAACTTCCCCTTCTAACTTGGCAACACACATATTTTTATTTATTTAACACCTTTACTGGAGTATAATTGCTTTACAATAGTGTGTTAGTTTCTGCTTTATAACAAAGTGAATCAGCTATACATATACATACATCCCCATATCTCCTCCCTCTTGCATCTCCCTCCCACCCTCCCTATCCCACCCCTCTAGGTGGGAGACTTTATATATATATATATATTGTTTAACATCTTTATTGGAGTATAATTGCTTCACAATGGTGTGTTAGTTTCTGCTTTATAACAAAGTGAATCACCTATACATATACATATATCCCCATATCTCTTCCCTCGATATTTTTCTAACTAGGTTCATATCCTGGATTGGCATTGGTCAACCAGAAACCATTAGAGAACCTAGGAGAATGCTCTTATCTGTCCGCACTAGGTATAATGCTAAGTTAGAACCAGGTTATGTTAGCCAGTGTCCAAGCCTCCAATGAGTTTATAGATAATCTAGTTCACATTACAACTATTATGTTCATTTACTCAACAAATGACAACCCAGTGACTTATACATCCTGTTTAATACTGAAAGAGTTATGAGGGCAATATCCTCAAAAACTAATAAACTGGAATATACTCCTTTTTTTCCAAGGGAAAGGTTTGGTATTAAAAACTCAACTGTGCTATACTGCAGTTGTCAAGAGAATGGATAACATCCAGACGACCAAACCACTTATGGCAAACTTAAGAGAGATGGGTTTGTGCAGAACACCTAGATGAAGTTCTTCAAGGGCATACAAAAATGTATACCACTGTTGCTCTGCTTTAGGAAACCTACACCAATAATATCACAAAACTTGGAAATAGTTTTTCTATGACTAACAGAGCTTGGGATTGAGCTACTACTGTATGTGGGTTGACTCAACTTGCAGGTCTGTCATTTGTTTGCAAGGAGTTGAGAAGACAAATTGGAGAGCACCGTAATATTCTCCTAGAAGAGATGTAGGAGGGTGACAAAAAGCCAGTCCTCGTGGACCAACATTGCAGAAAGGGCTGTGTATCATGGTTTGTTTGGCTGTGTGGATTGAAGCATCAAGGGCTCCTGATCATCACATTATTCATTCCTGCATCCCTAGAGGGAAACCAGATCACGTCTATTTTCTGAAATTGGTAACCAGACGTACTCCTGCACTACAGGGAAACTGGAAACACTGCATAAAACCAGAACTGCTTAAATACCATTAAACTATTTCACCAATTCAAATGGAAAAGGAGGAGTTAAAAAGATAATAGCATAAAAACAAACAGTTTAAAAATGTGTTGAACTCCTGTGGTGATCTACACAGTTTTCCAGAAAATGGTGTTGCATAAGACATCAACAGTGACAAAATGCCTAAATGCTGGTACAAGCAGGTATGCAGTTCAGTCCTCAGGGACTGTCATTGTTGCCATGACCACACCTTCTGGTTAGGGCTGCCCTTGTGGAGCAGGGTTAGTTGGCAGGCCTGCTTTCCTCTCTCATAGACACCTCATTATTTATCATTCCTTCAGTACTTTTAATTGCTCTGATCAAAGATTTCTTTTTCCATTTAGAAATGGAGACTGAACCCATCAATACCCAATTTAAGCAAGACATTCATAAAGACAGCAGTGAAATTATTGCTCTGCTGCTTTTCTAAATATCCAGCTAGTTTGGCTAGACATTCATAAATTTAAGCTAGTTTGGCATCTAAAACTAAACTTTTCCTTGATTGCTGAATAACTCTTCGGATATAGTGTTGCTAATTAGCTATATCAAAATCTGGAAAGACACACTTTGCCTTTGGTTTAATGTATTTGTTAAACTGTCATACACTTTTACTGGTGTATAGCACACGGATAATTTGGGCCCATTTTTTTCAATAATACTTGTGAAAACATGAACAATTATATTGTTTACTAAATACTAAATGTGGCTCAATTTTACACAAAATAAACACTGTGTTATTTACTAAAACTTAAATTATACATCAAAAAGTTGGGTTTTTTGATTTGTAAATGTTTATTATATATACAAAATAAGATCTAAAAAATAATCCAATAAATTCAATTAAATATATATATATATAATATTGGATTTTCAATATGGTAAATGTCATCATGACTATAATTTTTATGTAATAGTATATGATACTGAACATTGCATATTTTAATTTCTATGAGTTGTAAAGTTCAAAATCTCTGTTACATTGTTGCAATAGAATAAACTTGAAATAGAGGAACAGCTTAAGGAAGCTGACTACTACTAATCCACTTGCAAAATGCTTAGGTATAGTTCTTAGAGTTTCCAACTGAATCTGTTTTTACATCATGCTCGTACGTTTAGCCACATCTAAGTTTCACTGATTTTTAAAAGCTCTGGTAGGCTTGATTTGTACCTGATTAATTCAGTTAATTAATATTTAAGCAACTAATAGTAATAATATAAATTTAGCACATTAAACATGATACCAGCTGCCTTTTATTATGTGCTTTGCCTATTTCTGGCTCTGTCCTAAGGAATTTAAGTCAGACGTCATGTCACGTAACTCACAATAAACCTGAGGTGGGTATTTTTTATTATCATTTTAAAGGTGAGAACTAAGACTTAGACAGTTGAAGTGACTTGCCCAAGGACTGCTAGTAAGGACTAAAGAGAAACTCCAAATCCTACATATCTGACTCTGGAATTCAAGTTTGTATTCTGGTTGTTTCTTTTTTTTTTTAATTAATGATCTTACTTTTAATTTTTAATTTAAAAAATATTTTTATACAATTTTTAAAGGTTACTTTCCATTTACAGTTATTACAAAATACTGGCTCTATTCCCCATGTTGTACAATACACCCTTGAGCCTATCTCACAGCCAAGTGTGAGCTTGTGCTCACAAGTGAGAGCTTGTGCCTCTCACTCACCCACCCCTGTATTCCCCCCTCCCCACTGGTACCCACTAGTTTTTCTCTATATCTGTGAGTCTGCTTCTTTTTTTGTTATATTCACCAGTTTGTTGTAGTTTTTAGATTCTACTTATAAGTGACAGTATTTGTCCATCACGTTGGTTTTTAAGCTGAAAAGCATAGGACCTCATCCCATGCCTTACTGACAAAGGTAAGGAGTGGAAAGTGAGGGTTATTAGAACAGCTTTGTGAGTAAGAAAATAAAGACAGGCCACGAGGTAGACAAAGAAGAGCCATGATCTTTCCACTCTATATTGTGGCTTATCTCTTGGTGGTTGGAGACAGCAGGGGAAGGGTGAGATGTGAACCGAGCAAAGATCTAGTATCTGCTAAGGGAGTTTGGGATGAGACTGAGTTTCATAATGAAAGAACACTGTATGCTGAGAGCTGAAAGTTCACACTGCTTCAGATAAAGTGTCCATTTGAGAGCTACTGCCCACTCAAGACCCAATGATCAGCCCATATTTAAGAAACACTCTTGAAATACTGATAGCCTGGAGAGAGTGAGAAGCTCAAATCCAGAAATCCAGACATACTGATGATTCAAACACACAAAGTAGCTCAGATTTACCACCCAGAAAACATGAATACTTCATCCTATATACAGTAGCCAACCAGAGGAGGTGCTTACTATTTAATTACCATGGGATTTTCCTGCACAACCCAAATTACAGTGTATGTGTGTGTGAGAGTGTGTGAATGTGAATGTGTGTGACTGTGTGTGTTCCAGGGGTGGGACATTGGCCTGTGATTCCCTCCAGACTTCAGTTTTCCATTTTCTATCACCCCCACCCCCTTACTAGACCATAGGTATGTTTCCCCAAGTCTCCTCAGGAGAGAATTTTTTTTTTTCCTTCAGTACGCGGGCCTCTCACCGTTGTGGCCTCTCCCGTTGCGGAGCACAGGCTCCGGACGCGCAGGCTCAGTGGTCATGGCTCACGGGCCCAGCCGCTCCGCGGCATGTGGGATCTTCCTGGACTGGGGCACGAACCCGTGTCCCCTGCATCGGCAGGCGGACTCTCAACCACTGCACCACCAGGGAAGCCCAGGAGAGAATTTTTGATATTCACTGTATCAATTAATGAATGGGCCTATAAATTTATGAATATCAACACTGACAGGTGACAGACAGGTAACGTCTTTATATAAGAATTGTATGCATGTTTAATAGTTATTTGCTATATTTATAAAAAAAAATTACCCTAGTATTTCTACAATGTATAATTTTTATTTATTCTTTTACAATGTATACTTTTTAGCATATCATTTATTTTGAACTTTATATGAAGCATAAATGTAGTAAAAATTTCATTTTATTAAAATCTGACACAGTGACAGCCTTAGAATCTATTTATAGACATTGAAACTTGTAATTAATAACAAAAAACTAAATTCTCCTCCAGAGCTTAAACACTGGACTTATTAAATGTTTCATCTGAAAGGGAAATGGTCAACTGTGGTTACAATAAATTGATAAATCAAAAAAGAAAAAAAACAGGAGGAAGAAAGAAAGGGAGGGAGGTTGGGAAAAGGGTAGAGTGAAGAAGCGGGAGGGAAAAGGAGGAAGAATGAGTATATTTTATAACATTTGAGATCTGCTTAGGTTAGCATGTTTTGCCGGAAGTACACAGTTGATGCTTATTTGCATGTGATACTAGACAACACCAGAAATTTGCATAATTCAGATTGTCTAGAAGTTCATCTTAAACTCGAGTTAAAAGTAAAACTATGAAGATTTGATTCAGGGAAATTTCTTCTTCAGGGACCAGGGAGCTTTGGAGAAACAGCTTAGGCTTACACTGTGGGTAGATAGAATTAAGAAAATATGTTGGAAATGGCAGGTTTAGGATGTTGAACTGTAGATTTTCACTTAAATAAAACACTTAGAATATACTTGTGTTAGAATACATTTTATTATCCTCACAAAATTTATTTTTTAATGAAAAAACTCCCAATTTAGAGAAGTAATGTTAAGAGTTTAAAAATGCAGACTACATGTTTAAATGATGTTAAGGTTTATTAAAAATAGATGCTCTAAACCACAGTCAGCAGTTGTGTGATGAAAATTTCAATATTCTGTAAATAGATTTATATTATCTGTTAGCTCTCATAGAATTGATTATTAGAATTATTCTGCCATTTAAAACTTACTGTATTTACAACTTGTGTCTATGTGATTACCTTTGGACTTAGCCATATATTATTTTGAAGCTGTAGTAATCCCAAATCATGTCATTGTTTTATCTTTGGACCACTGGATCACTCTCTCCCTTGGAGTTCAGTAATATATTAATAAAGCAAGAGAATTTATGTGAACATAAAAGCAATATTCCAGATACTTTATAATTTGAAGATAAACCAAAACAATGCAAAATATTTGCTTTTAGAAATTTTTATGGGTAGGATAAACAGCGATCTACCTTGATACATTTAGATATAATTTCAAGTCAAGAGAGGAAGCTTGGTTTTAAAACCTCAGAATTTTATTTCTATAATTAAAATGACATTAGATATATTTTGAGTTGAATGTTTTCCCTTGAAAAATCTTTTAAATATCGTACAGATGTTATTCAAACTTTCCTTGACTTTGCAATTTTGCAATAGTAATGATACAATTTACCTTTCTTTTTCTCCTGAAGAGGAGAATGAAATTCAATCTCTTAGAAAAGTTAATACAGTAAATATAATTCTATGTTGCTGAATGATTTCCAAAAGTGGTTGTAAAGCACGGTGTACTGGAGTAATCATTTCTTTCCCCAAAACTTTAGTTTGGCCCAGCAGGGCAGATGCCTCAGAGCTACTGAAAACACTCACTTGTGCTAATACCTCACTTAGGGTTATTGGAGCTGAATACCTGTTCCTATACAGAGGTTACTATTTCTTCAAATAAAATGTTGTAACACATATTAATAAAAGCATCCATCCTACATTGAATACAAAAACAAATAACACCCACAAAAACCTATGGCAGTAATTCTGTCATTGTTGTGAAAGATGAATCTCCCTAAGCCACATTGATTTAGACATTTATTGGATCAATCATTCAGTGAATGTTTATTGAGTTTCTAATATTGCTGTAATATAGCCCTTGGCATTTGCTTGAGGGATGGATGTTGAGAAGAGATTCAGCATTCCTCAGTTTTATGGTCTAAAATTTTGGGGAAAAAATGCTTGCATACAATTTTTTTTCCCAAGTACTTTCTTCAGGGTTCTCAAAAGGAAAAAAAATATATTTTCAAATGATAATAATTTACTCCCTTTACCTTGACGGAATCAGGTTTAAATCTGGTTTTTAAAATGTGTACATGCTTTCATAACTATATTTTCTAAATCTTCTGTGTTTAATATTAACAAAATGATCAAGGACTTAGACCCATATGCAGCCTATGTTTACTTATAGTAAAATATCAAAATGCCTTGCTGTATCATGAATTAGGTCTTACTACATATAGATCAGGCTTGTTTTGTACATAGTGACAAATGCAGTGGAATAGGTCATTCACTCTTACTGCCATTCAGACGGCCAGTGATGTCACTGTCCTTGTTTCTCCAGATTAGTATTTTTTTTAAATTGGGGTATAGTTGCTTTACAATGTTGTTAGTTTCTGCTGTACAACGAAGTGAATCAGCTCTATGTATACGTATATCCCATCCCTCCTTGACTTCTTTCCCAAGCCCCCCATCCCACCCCTCTAGGTCGTCACAGAGCGCCGAGCTGAGCTCCCTGTGCTATACAGCACGTTCACACTAGCTATCGATTTTACACATGGTAGTGTATGTATGTCAAGCCTAATCTCCCAGTTCATCCCCCCTGTGTCCACATGTCCATTCTTCATGTCTGCAACTCTATCCCTGCCCTGCAAATAGGTTCATCTGTACCATTTTTCTAGATTCAACATATATGCGTTAATATACAATATTTGTTTTTCTCTTTCTGACTTACTTCACTCTGTATGACAGACTCTAGGTCCATCCACGTCTCTACAAATGGCTCAATTTCATTCCTTTTAATTTGTGCGAAAAATGAATGAAATAAAAAATGAACAGAATGATAACCTGCTAATGACAGTATACTAACTAATTATCGAGAGCCTCCTATGTGTCAGATACTGTTCCAGGTAGGCAGGATGTATCAGTGACTCACACAGACAAATCCCCATCCTGTGCAACTTATCCAAGGGAGACAGGCCATACACAAAGGATGAGGTTGTATGAAAGGAATACATTATTAAAGCATGTTAAAAGGTGATAAGCCCTTTATGAAAAAAATATAAATAAAGAAGTGGAAAGAATAAAAATATTGGGAGTGTTGGGAGAAGGACTGCATTTTAAAACCAGCAGTCAGGGTAGAGCTGGGACCTTTAGAGAATGAAGTTTACTATAGAATTCAGCAGTAATGCAGGGAAGGAGTAGAATAGAAGCTGGGTAAGGCTTTTTTTTTTTTTAACATGTTTATTGGAGTATAATTGTTTTACAATGGTGTGTTAGTTTCTGCTGTATAACAAAGTGAATCAGCTATACATATACATATGTCCCCTTATCTCTTCCCTCTTGCGTCTCCCTCCCTCCCACCCTCCCTATCTCAACCCTCTAGGTGGTCACAAAGCACCGAGCTGATCTCCCTGTACTATGCAGCTGCTTCCCACTAGATATCTATTTTACATTTGCTAGTGCATATATGTCCATGCCACTCTCTCACTTCATCCCAGCTTACCCTTCACCCTCCCCATATCCTCAAGGAGATGGAAGTAACCTAAGTGTCCATCACTGGATAAGTCTTTGATATGCAGATGGAGGAGAGAGGGCTTTCTAGTTTACATGCAGTAGGGAGTATTGTAAATAAAAATCACTCTAATTTTTTCCCTTGAAACCACAAGAAGGCAGAGATTGTCACAATTTTTAAAGTTCAGTTAAGTGTAATAGGGCTCATGACTTTTAAACAAGATAAAGTAGAACTGTTAAGATTTATTTAATACATTTCCTAGGTAATGTCCAGATCAATCTGACCCCAAGATCATTAAGGAGCCTCATATATCTCCAGGAATTCATCACAGTTGTGCTAGTTCAGGAATGTTGACACACTATAGCCAAGTCCCAAGGGTGAAATACTATACATATGACAATATAGCAGCTTACTGAATCCCATTGTTAAATATATGTGCAGTCTTGCTGCTCAAACATGGAACCACTACTCAAGGCCCCGGCAATTTTAGGGCTCCTACAGGTTTGGCTGAGGTTGTCATTGAAACCGCATTGTAGCTCAGCTTCTCCCTCTGTCCCACCCTGATTCTTCCTCTTGCAGAGACAGTGATGCCTAGAGTGCTTTCTGATAAACCTCCTTCAAATTCCCCTACCCTCTCTCTGAGTCTGCTTCACTGGGAACCTGCCTAGCAATATCTGACTGACTTGCTTATGAGGAACATCATTAAATTCAAAGAATATTATAGGTGGGCAAGGGTGGAAGCAGCAAGGATTAATTTAAAAAGTATTATAGTAGTTAATACAAGGTACGATGATGCATAGATCAGAGGATATATCTTAATGGTTGTTCTAATAGGAATTGGAGGTAAATTGGAGGTGACATATGAGAGAGAAAGGAGTCCAGGATTGCTACAAGATTTTTAGCCTAAGTAACTGATAGATAATCAGAATCCCTTTGTTTTTTGGGTGGATTGGATGAGGAAGTAAATCAGGAATCTTTTTTTGTACGTGCATTAGACTCTAATGATTAAGGTATTATTGCTAATGCTGTAACACATTTCTCAAAAATATCATGAATTAACACAATAAAAATTTCTTTCTCACTCACATGTAATGCAGTGTAGATGTCCAGGTTGGACAATTCCTTGGGCACTTCCCTTAAGAACTGTCTCTATTTCATGAATCTACCATCCTGTGACTTCATGATCATCTTGTTGTCCTTCCCCAGTAGACAGAGTAGTAAATCATACTTTATACCTAACCCCAGCCTGTTAGGGAACCACAATGCTTTCAGCTCCATTTCACCACCCAGACTTAGGGACACCCATCCACCTAGACATGAGGTTAGGAGAGGGAAATGCCATCCCTGACTGATCTCCTCTTTCTCATCAGCTCTATACCTTAGGTAAAAGCCAAACCTTTGGCAATCACCAGGTCACCTCTGCTGCACCCCTGTTAAGTCTGAGATTATATACAGAAGTGGAGATGTAAAAACGATTGGATATATATAGGTTTGGAATTCAGGGGAGATGCCTGGGATGAAGAAATAAATTGGGGAGTCTTCAGTGAATAGAGGGCATTTAAAGCCATGAGACAGCACCAAGTTTCCTAGGGGTTGGGTGCAGGTTAAAAGGAGAAGCCATTCAAGTCCTGAACTCTGGGTCATTTCAGTGCTTACAAGTTGCGTGGATGAAGTGAAATAGCGAATAAACTGAAAGGAGATGTCACCGAGGGGGAGGAGAACAAAGAGAGGGTGGCTTTCCTGAGGCTAAGCAGAGAATCCGTTCTGAGACTGCATCAATCATCTGCATCAAATAGTGCTGCTAAGTGGAGTTAAGGTGAATCCAGAGAACTGATCATTCAATTTGCAATGTGAACTTTAGAAGGATGGTTTTGTGCAGCAATGAGTCAGACTCCTGTTTAGTGTAAGTTTGGGAGAGACTGGACAGATGTGAAGTGGAAGCAGAAAGTATTGCATCTTTTGAGGAGTTGTATGTCAGGGCACAGCAGTCCTTTTACTGAGTAAAGTCCTACAGTCAGTGTCTGAAATACTTAGAAAAGACTATGCATTGAAATACTGGACATTGCTCTAGGGTGCTAACTCATTAAGATATGGGTGATACATTATTTTAGCAACATCACTATACTGGACTTCAAGACAAAAGAAAGATAAGGGGGAGATCTATATCTTTATTTATTTTTACCTCCTCACCTCCCATTTCTACCTGCTTTAGCATCATCCTTTGACTTTTGGGCATGTTTTTGTGTGTTTGAGCGAGTTTTTGAACACTCTACTTCTCTAATTCTTTCCAACCCAAATTACCCAGACCTGGAAAAGACAAGTCTCATTTCTACACAGTTCAACACTGAAATATTTTGACAAGAATGCTTACTAGGAGAGTAAGAGAACTACAACAGAAAAATACAAGAATATATAGAAACAACTCTATTTCTGGAGTTCAATTCCATAGCGGAAATGTAGTCCAATTCTGATCTAGGTGGCAAAGAGCTTGGTGGAAAAACACTATTATTTTTCTCTTCCCAATCCCATGTGATCTGAACTCAGGGGAGAAGCAACTGGCTCTCCTCCCCTCTTTAAATCTCACCCAGAATAGCTATGATCCAAGCTGGGTAACCCAGAGAGATAGAAAAAAGACAAGAAACATCTGCAGACTGAGAAAAATTCTCATCTCTCTACTGGCAATAAATTTCAGTATACACACACATATATAGAATATACGTGCTACATATATGATATATGTATGCTTATATATATATTTATATATATCAGTTTAGATGATTATGTTTGTTGTTTCTTGGAAGGGCAGGGGGTAGTAATGACACAGCTTAATGATTCTCTCTTTTTTTTGAATTTCCATCATGTAAACAATGAAAATACGTTAATGGAGAATAATAAGAGTCATCATCTTCAAAATAATGCTTGACTATCTCCCCTAGTATACACACCAGCTTCAGCGTTCTAAAGACATTAGCAAAAAATATAGAAAGAAAAATTGTATGACAGTGATGATTTTTACAAAGTTAGGGAAAAGAAAAAAACATCAGTAAGATATTGCTAGGGAAGTACCATTAATATCGAAAATATAAACTAGATTTGCTCAGTAGCTTCTAGACATTTGAGGGTTCTTTTTTTTTTTTTAACTAGAAGTTCTTTATTTGTCTCTCATGACAATATTTTTGTCTCCTCTACCCAGAAAATTTCCGGTAATTTGTTTTAAGATCAATGTAGATGGCTGCTGTGGGAGAATTTCTTCTAAAGGGCTTGGTCTAAATGAAAATCATCAGATTTTAGAAAGGATAGAGAAAGACACAAATTTACAGTGAAGTGAACATTTTTATTCTCGCCTCATTTCATTACAAGTCATGTAGACAATTGAAATCAAGTAGGGAAAAAGATATTTAGGAACAAATAACCCCCTACCCTTGAAAACAGAAGCTGTGGAAGGAGAACAAGTGTGTTTAGATTGAAAGGGTGCCTGGCACGGTTTCTCTGATGGGCTGTGACAGTGTGAGTTCTTGGGTAAAAATTATGGCAGAAAAATCCTGGCTCATTAGCACTCAGTGTAGATGAAGTGTCAATATGATGATTACTAGAGATTTTTTCTGAAACAGGACTTATTTGAACTAGATGAAGAAGGAATTGCAACAAATTGAAAGTGGCATAGGTTTTTATGTTGTAAGTCCTTGTGCTTTTCAATTGCTGGAATGGAAGGATGATGGTCTTGTGATACTTCTTTATTGCCCTTTATTCTTTCTTTCATTTGCTAACTTTTCAGGCTACCTTCTTTGCATTCTGAGTGATTAGAACACAGATTTATACTCACTTGCTTCATTTCTTTCCATACTGTTACAAGTGCTTTATGGATAGAATCATTTACCGTGGAAGATGAAGAGTGTGATTAGATTTCCAAAAGATACATGACCCATGTGTGTTAGCTATACCATCTGTCCTTTTGGCACAAAATTTTTTTAAATGGATAATTTTAAAATTCCTTCCTTGCATGTGATTTTTATTTCCTTTTCTCCTATTTGGATGACTTCCAAGATCAAGAACAGGAAGGACTGCCTTTCAAAGTAGGCTGATAATTCAAAGTGCCAGAGTTGAATTGGGATTTTTGAATTTTAAAATGAACTTCCTGAGATTTCCTAATTGAAAGCACATTCAGAAGGCAGTTTTGCAAATGGTAACAGCAAGTGTTCTGCTAAGAAGCCTCATTCACATGGCAGTGTCCTGAAGAAAATAGAATTTGTAACTGCAGCTTTTCTGGAATAAAATCACATCCAAACAGCAGGATTTCTAAACAGAAGGTGCCTTATAACTATGGTCTAAAAGTAAACCTCATTTAACTACATTCATTCTAAATGGAAAATGTACTGTAGCTGTTTTCTACATTAAAGTCAAATTCAAATCACTGTTACCCTAACAGCTAAGTAGCTTAAATAACCTCTGCCATGTATTGAAGATTAGTGTGTACTTCATATTAGGTTTGCAGAGTAATTTGGGGGAAAATGTTTTCCTCCTGTACATGTTTTACATAGACGATGATAGGAAAAATTCATTATTTGAGGAAGGTTGCTCATTAGTGAGATGTCATGTTTGTTTCAAATTTGAACCTAGAAGACTAAATAATACGTGAAATGTCGATCAACCTACCTCTCAGAGATAGAAACCATCTCAGGGACTTGCTGTCTTTTAAGTTCTATAGGGAGCTCAGAATGCAGAAACAATATTGATGCACACTTTGTGGGGAAAAAGAGACCAAAACGATGGCTTATTAGTGAATTACTCAACAGAATGAGAAGTGAGAAGGAATATTAAAGCTACTGTAGCATTATAACTCTTCCTTTCAGAGATATGAAGCTGATTTTATGAAATTTATCATCCCAGCCCTTGCTGTAGACCCTAATATGTCCCTTAATGAGAAATCCAACACTAATTGATAAAACAGAAATTAAGTCTTTAACTTACTAGTCTGTCCTTACAAATAGCAAAACAAATAATATATTTGAACAGCAATATTAATGTATTACACACACATATGTGTATATATATGTGTATGTATCTATATATATAAAACATTTGTTTTTTCAAACACTTTCACATTAGCTCAAAATCCAAATAACATGTCCTAGTCACCAGCTGCAATTTTCTCTCTTTCAAAGTGCCTTTCATCCAGGTGTCTGAATAAAGAGGATGAAAAAGATTTCCCAATGTTGTGTTTTGTATATTTTGTATGTTTTTTCCTAAAACTGATGCTACTCAACATGCTCATTCCTAACTGCAAAATGTGTATCGAGGACTCTGACGACCAGTCACTCTCTGGCATTTTTCCTAGGTGGACTTCATGGCCTTTGACTTGTTGCTGCAGCTGCTGTGGGCAGCACCTGGTGTGTCTTCAGATGTGGCTGTTTATGCTTGTGTTCTGTCTGAAATGAGCTCGGAAAAGAAAAGAAAAGAAAGAAACCAATCAATCATCTTTATCCCCCGAGTTCTTTCCATCAGGCTAGCGTGGCCGCCCTAATGAATCACCAGAGAACGATCACCAAGCTTAAGTGTAAACCTCTTCAGAGGATGCTTCTGACTCCTTATTTACGACTGTGGCATTTGAAAACACCAGAGAAGCACTGCTTAGGCATTTTACTATACGTGATTCAAGTATATTCTTTTTCACTGCAATTGAACAATCTTTGGAGATGAACTTTTTTTGATGTTATTACTAATAGTAAACAAAATGCTTTTTACATTAAAATGCCTAAATCAACTGAGGGAAGCGGAAGTGGAAGTTACTTGAAACAATCGAGTAATATACTTTTAAATATGTGGTCCATATATTTGCATCAGATTTTAGGAAATAAGGTAAAGAAATAATGAATTATTTTTATTTTCAGAAAGGTGAATATAGAACATACACATTGACTTACCAGAAAAATATTTTCTACAGCTAAATTAAACCTGGATCAAGTAAATAGTAATACAAATGGCAATGAGCTGTAGACTGAAATTTGAGGGAAGAGATTGAAACTGTATATTTCATTGGACTATATTGTCAACCATTATGTCCTTGGATGAGGAGGTTACAAGGAATCTCTTCAAAGTCAACTCAATTTTGTAAATTCTCTATTTGAGTAAATATATGTGCCATTCTCATTGTCTTCCAGGTTTCATATTGTGGATTAATGGTTCTTTGTCAGCATTATTTAGGTATACTTACATAGAAGAAGATGTATCAGTTTTAAGTGTACAATTCAATGAGGTTTGTCTAATGTGTATTCCAGTGTAGTCACCACTGGAAAAAAAATATTTTTCTAGCACTCCTCAAAGTTCCAAGTTAATCCCAATTGCCACACCAGGGAACCACTCACCTAATTTCTATCACTATAACTTAGTTTCGCCAGTTTGGAACTTCATGCACATGGAATCTTACAGCACATACTCATTTTGCTTCTAGCTTCTTTCATTAAACATGATTCTGAGATTCGGCCATGTTGTTGCATATGTAAGCAGTGTGTATATTTTATTGCTGAGTAGTGTTACATTACATGAAGAGACCACAATTGATTTTGACTCTTTTCTCGTTAATGGACGTTTGTGTTCTATCAAGCTGCTACATGTAATCTTATACAGGTCTCTTTTCTTTTTCTTCCTCTGTTAGATATGATGTTAGCTGTAGTGATTAGTAGGTACTTTATATAGAAACTGTCATTCTTTTTCTAGTTTGCTGTGAATTCTTTATTTTTTTAATCATAAATGCATGCTGAATTTGTCAAATGTTATTTCAGTTCTATTGACTTATTATATTTATTTATCCTTTATTATTTTAATGTGATGAATTATTTTAACATTTTTATCACAGATTTATAATGTAATTCACACATCATATAATTCACTCATTTCAAGTATATAATTCAGTGGTTTTAGTATGTTCATTATTACTACAATCCATTTTTAAAAAATAAAAAAAGTCTATTCATTAACACTCAAACTCCATTTCCTTCCAATCTCTTCAGCTCAATAATAAAAAAGACAAATAATCAGAAGCGGGCAAAGCATCTGAATAGATATTTGTATAGACATATACATAAAGCCCTAATTTTTTTGGCGTCTCAGTATTTTGCCTTTTATGAACATTTCATGTAAATGGAATACATTGGCTTCTTTCACTTAATATGTTTCCAAGGTCCATCCATGTTGTAGAGTGTATTGGAACTCCATTTCTTTTTATTGACAAATACTGTTCCACTGCATGGATATACCACATTTATGTATCCATTCATTAGTTGATGGACATTTGAATTCTTTAACTTATTTCCTATTATGAGTAACGTTACTGTGAACATTTGTGTATTGTGTGAACATATATTTCCATTTCTTTTCATTTCTTTCAGCTGTATATTTAGGAGTAGAATCATTGTGTCATATGTAACTCTGTGTCCAACCTTTTAAGGAACTACCAGACTGTTTTCCAAAGCAGATGCATCACCGTACATTCTTTTTTAAATACAGGTTTTATTATTATTTAGGTATGACAAGTCTGACAGATCAGGAGATGACTGCCCTTGAAAAGATGTTTGTTATATCACACATTCCAAGTGGAAGGGGCATGCCATACCCTGGGGGTGGGCACATGGGGAAGCACCAGTGTTGGTCAGAAGCCAGAGAAGAGTGAGGAGTGAGGAGAAAATGTGTGCAAGAGAAGAAACAGGTGAAGCAAGGTGAGCAGGTTTAGAATTAGCTAATTTTAATGATTTCGGCCTACTCTGGAGGATAGGGGCTGTCCCTGGTTGTCCGGTACTTAGCCCCTGGGTCATTATGGTAGGTGGATTGTAGCCCACAAGGTAGTGTGAGAGCCAGGTAAAGCAGGTAGTTGGGGTTGTGGGCTCTGGATTGGTTGAATAAGATGAAGTTATTGATAGATTGTTTGCATACATTGCTTAAAATGAATGGTAGAATATTTGCATATGCAAGACACACTCCCAGGCAAGTTATCTGCTACCTCTAGAAATTAGCTAACCTTGGAAAGGGCAGTCTCTCCAGGGTCAGCACAGCCCAAGATGTCAAAGCATCAAGATATAGGGAGTAAATGACATGGTTAATACACCATTGCCATCAGCAATGAATGAGGGTTTAAATTACTTTACAGGTTCACCCAAAATAGACTCACTAATGGGTGTGAAATAGTATCTCGTTGTGTTTTTATTTCTAACTCTAAGATACCTAATGATTTTGAACATCTTTTTATGTGCATATTGACTATCTGTACGTCTATACAAATATCTATTCAGATGCTTTGCCCACTTCTGATTATTTGTCTTTTTTATTATTGAGCTGGAAGTGTTCTGTATTTATTCTAGAGTCAAATTTCAGATTTAGGATTTGCAAATATTTCCTCACATTCAATTCAGTTGTCTTTTCCTTTCCTGATGGTACCCTTTAAAACACAGGAGTTTTTACTTTTGATGAATTTCAATTCATTGACTCTCTGATTCCTTGTGTTTTTGGTGTTATAGCTATTCACTATTTCATTAGTCTTCACTCTAACATTTATTATTTCCATCCTTCTGCTTGCTACAGCTATAGTTTTCTCTTCTTTTTCCAATTTCTTTTCCATTTTTTATTTTTTGGCTGTGCCCCTCAGCATGCAGGATCTTATGTCTCTACTAGGGATCAAACCCATGCCCTCTGCAGTGGAAGCACAGAGTCCTAACTACTGGACCACAAGGGAATTCACTTCTTTTTCCAATTTCTTAGGGTGAAGGGTAGGTTATCGATTTGAGATATCTCTTCTGATATTTTTATTTATAAATGTAAATTTGAGCACCGTTTTAACTGTATTTCACAAGTTTGGGTATGTTGTACTCTTATCTTTCATCTCAAAATATTTTCTAATTTTCTTTGTCATTTCTTATTTGACCCACTGACGACTTAAATGCATTGTTTACACCCCACATATTTTTGTTTACTAACATTTTTTTCATTGTTGTTTTCTAATTTCACTTCATTACAGCCAGAAAACACAATTTGCATAATACCAATTCTTTTAAATTTATTGAGGCTTATTTTACTGCCTAACACATGGTCAATCCTGGGGAACAGTCCATTGGTCCTTGAGAAGCATGTGCACCCTGTTGCAGGTAGAGTGTTCTATAAGTGTCTGCTGGGTCTAATTGGTTTATAGTGTTGCTCAGATTTATTTCCTTGTTGATCATCTTTCTAGTTGTCCTATTCTTTATTGAAATTTGGGCGCTGAAACTTCCACCTATTGTGTTTGAATTGTTTATGTTTCCCTTTGATTTTGTCAATTTTTGCTTCATGTACATTGGGGCTTTGTTGTTAGATGCATATACATGGATAATTGCTATGTCTTTTTGATACATTGACCCAATTTATCATTATAAAAGGACCCTTCTTATGATTAGTAACACTTGTTTTAAAAATCTATTTGTCTGAAGTTTTTATAGCCTTAGCAGATTTTTTTATGGTTGCTTTTTTATGATATGTTTCTTTTTCTTCCATCCTTTCACTCACAACCTATTTGTATCTTTGAATCTAAAGTGTGTTTCCTGTAGATCACATATTGTATCTTTTCTGTCATTTTAAACCATTCTTTTTTTTTTTTTTTTTTTTTTTTGCAGTACACGGGCCTCTCACTGTTGTGGCCTCTCCCGTTGCGGAGCACAGGCTTCAGATGCGCAGGCTCAGCGGCCATGGCTCACGGGCTTAGCCACTCTGTGGAATGTGGGATCTTCCCAAACCGGGGCATGAACCCGTGTTCCCTGCATCAGCAGGCGGACTCTCAACCACTGCGCCACCAGGGAAGCCCTATCTTGTTTTAACAGATGTAAAAGTCTTTTACATTCTTCTCTATTTTAATCAGAGAAGAATTGTTGGATTAATTCTTTTTTTTTTTAAATTTTATTTTTATTTTTATTAGTTTCTGCTTTATAACAAAGTGAATCAGTCATACATATACATCTGTTCCCACATCCCTTCCCTCATGCATCTCCCTCCCTCCCACCCTCCCCATCCCACCCCTCCAGGCGGTCACAAAGCACCGAGCTGATCTCCCTGTGTTCTGCGGCTGCTTCCCACTATCTATCTACCTTACGTTTGGTAGTGTATATATGTCCATGCCTCTCTTTCGCTTTGTCACAGCTTACCCTTCCCCCTCCCCATTTCCTCAAGTTCATTCTCAAGTAGGTCTGTGTCTTTGGATTAATTCTTGACTATTTCATTATTCTGCCAATCACAGGTGCCAAAGTTAGAATTGTGTGGAAAGAAAACCAAGCACCTTCTACACTCCAGCACTCTTGTCTGTTGTCGCCAAGCATCTGTTGGGGAATTCCTACAAAGCCTGTGGTGGGTCTCAGCATTTTGTCACTCCTGCCTGGGATGTTTTCAAAAGTTTGCTCTCTCCCGTCAACCCACATCCTTGGAGTAAGGTTCTTCCTCTTGAACTGACTACACTGTGGCTGACTTATACCCCATCTCCTTAGACTGCTTACTCCCTGACATAGGCTTATCATATTATGCATCCCTAACAGTCAGCCAAGTTCCCTGAGACTCGTTAACTAGCATCTGGCCCCTCAGACTAATAAGAAAGTGCCGACCAATTGTGATTTTAATCAACGTTCATCCACTCTTGGGTCAGCTCTCCTCTGTAACATTTTATACACCTCTCTTTCATCTCTCCTTCACTCCCTCCCTCCCTTCCTTCCTCCCTCCCTCCCTCCCTTTATTTCTTTCTTTCTTTCTCTCTCTCTCCCTTTCTTTCTTTCTTTCTTTCAATTAAGAATGATACAAAGCTAACTGGAATCCGACAAAATAAAAAAAAAAAATTTATCCTAAGCAGTGTCATAACTGAGATATACTCTCTAGAACAGGGGATAGAAACAGTCTTATAGAGCTAGATAAAGAACATACAAGTCATCTAGCACCAATTCTTACTTGTTCTCCATTTATACACATGTAACTTTTGTTCTTATTTACTTCTGAAAATATTGACCTCTAGAACACCACATAAAATAATGAATTAACTCTTCATTTTACTGCTTTATAAATTATCTTCCTCTCTTTCTGAAACATCATGCTCTGCTGTTTGTCTTCTCAAAAATATTGTGAGAATCTAACAACTTTCACACCACCTTCGCTGAGGCCACCCACAATACCATCATCTTTCCCTTGGGTTATGGAGGGTTTTTACTCTACCTCTTGATAGGTATCCCTGCTTCCTGCCTTGATCCACAGCTCCCCATCCACACTCTAACCTCAGAAAGTCAGAGAGTTGCTTTTTAAATCAAAATCAAATTACAGTCATATCACTCATGCTTAAAATCTTCCAAAACTTTCTATCTCTCTCAGGGAAAAGGCTACAGTTCTTACAGTGATAACAGACGTAAGTGATCTGCTGGGCATTCAGTGGCTGTAAATCTCCCCTCCATCACTCTAGCCCAGCCCTGTGGCTTCTTTGCTGTTCTTTCAATACCCCAGGTATCCTCCTGTCTTACCACTGTTGTTCCCTCTTCCTGGAAATGTTTTCATTTTTGTCCATTTGTCTTGTCTCTTCATCTCCATCAGGTTTCTGCTCTGATGTCACACTGTAAACGAGGACCTTCCTGAGTGCTTTATTTTAAATGAATCTTCCTCCTTGATCCCATATTTCCTGTCCTAACTCACTTTTCTTTTTCTCCAGGTCACTAATCATTTTCTGGCATCCAATTTGCTTTATTTAGATTAAAAACTTTACTTACCATATAAACTTAATAAACTCCATGAGGGTATAAATTCTTTTCTATTCAGTATCCCCAGACACTAGAAAAGTGTCTGCCCATGAGAGGTGCTCCATAAATCTATTTTCAATTAATAAATGAATAAATGAATGAAAAGCTTTCTACCTGTTTGATCCCTTCTCAACATCACCGTCATCCTCTCCCACCAGGGCATTCTTCTCTATTTCTTTTCTCTGGTCCTTTCCTAGGATTCCAAGCCGTGGCCTTTTTTCTCACTTCATTCCTTCCCCTCTGTGGTTTCATCTATTCACAGGTGCCAGGACATCCGAACTACTCTCTCTTCCTTTAGCTTCAGGACCCTGCATTTATCTTCCACACCACAGACATGGTGCTCTTTCCAAAACAGTGATATTTTCAGATCATTCTGTTTAAATCACTCTCATTGGTTCCTATTTCCTATATTAAATAATACACATAAATTATTCTCCCTTATACACCATCCTTTACAGTGTGGATGCCTCTGAATTTTCTAAACTCATGTAACCCCCCAGTTTAATCAACAGTATCCTCTACCAACATGGAATTCCAAATTCATATTTTGCTATCACTGACCTCAACATCTCTACAGAATTTGCAGTATTAGAAAATAAACATTTTTGGCTATAACAAAACTGGATATTTTTGTAAGAAAAAGAATATTTACAATTAAGTAAAGAATATCAAGTCTTTTTTTTTTCAATTAGGGTATAGTTGCTTTACAATGTTGTGTTAGTTTCCACTGTACAATGGACTGAATCAGCTCTATGTACACATTTATCCCCTCCCTCTTGGACTTTCCTCCCACCCACCAAAGTCACCACAGAGCACGGAGCTGACCTCCCTGTGCTATACAGTAGGTTCCCCCTAGCTATCTATTTTACACATGGTAGTGCATGTATGTCAATCCCAGTCTCCCAATCCATCCCTCCCCCACTTCCCTCTCTGTGTCCGCATGTCCATTTTCTGTGTCTGTGTCTCTATTTCTGCCCTGAAAATTGGTTCATCTGTATCATTTTTCTAGTTTCCACATATATGTGTTAATATACAATATTTGTTTTCCTCTTTCTGACTTACTTCACTCTGTATGACAGACTCTAGGTCCATCCACATCTCTACCAATGACCTCATTTCGTTCCTTTATATAGATGAGTAATAGCAAGTCTTTTCTTGTAAGTCCTTTTAAAAAATGGTGTGCATCTATACCTTATATTTTGTGGCCATGGTATTTATCACACTATACTGAAGCGCTGATGTATATGTGTGTGCATGTTATCAGTTCAGACTGTGAATAAATTCTGGTCAAGAGCCTTTTCTTATGATACATTCTCAGTACTTATCACCGTACATATGAAAGTAACCCTATGAATAAGCAAGTGCTATATAAAAATCTATCATAACATGTCCTATTTTGATGTATTTAGAAGCAATGAAATTCAGGAGCTATGAATTAATTACTTTATAGCAACATAGACTTGTTATATATTGTGGCATAAGCTAGTGTTTTCATATATTTACAGTATATTTCCTCTTGAGTACAACTTACTTGTGCTGAATATGTTCATAGCTCTCATTTATTTGATGAATTTTATAATTGTTCTGTAAGACAGAGACCAAGTGCTTTAAAAAATATATACGCTCATTTAAAATTACATATTCATGTTAGAAAATAATAAAGGTACATACAAAATACCAAAGGCAGCTACATTTCTATCATCCTGCGACATTAAATATTAATACCTGTATTGTATATTTTCCAGTCTCATTTTCAGTCATATTGAACACAGTATGACTTTTAAACTTTGTAAAAGATTGCTGCTTATAGCCTGAAATATCCAGGATAGCCCATTCTCAAGGCTCTGACCTTTAAGGGTGTAACACTCTTCCATTCATATAGAGAAAAAAAGTTGCAGAACAGAGAATAACATTTGTTTTGTTGGAGGTTTATAGGAACATCGGGGCCTGACCTTCGTGAACAGCTGCGAGAATGAAGAAATCCAATACCAAGAAGTTTGCAACAACTAACCTCACCCCTCCCTCACCTTGCCTTTAAAAGTGCTTTGCTGAAACCCTTCAAGAAGTTTGAGGCTTTTTGGACTCCATCCACCTGTGTCCTTGCATGGCCCTGCGATTAACCTTTCTGTGCTCCAAACTCTGATGTTTAGGTTTGCTTGGCTTCACTGTGCCTCAGGCACAGGAACTTTCACTCGGTTACAATGACTTGGGAAGAATCTTAAGGAATAATCAGCACATGAATAGATGAAAAGGAGAGAGTGTGTCAGGTCCAGCTGCCTGGTAGTTTCACATGTGAAGTATGTTGGTGTGTTTAGGGATGTGTAAAGTTATCAACACCAAGCATATATTGTATGTAATGTCTTTAATTTTTGTTTTAAATCACATACAGCTTCTTTTTATTTTTAACATCTTTATTGGAGTATAATTGCTTTACAATGGTGTGTTAGTTTCTGCTTTATAACAAAGTGAATCAGCTATACATATACATGTATCCCCATATCCCCTCCCTCTTGCGTCTCCCTCCCACCCTCCTTATCCCACCCCTCTAGGTGGTCACAAAGCACAAAGCTGATCTCCCTGTGCTATGCAGCTGCTTCCCACTAGCTATCTATTTTACGTTTGGTAGTGTAGATATGTCCATGCCACTCTCTCACTTCGTCCCAACTTACCCTTCCCCCTCCCTGTGTCCTCAAGGCCATTCTTCTCTAGTAGGTCTGTGTGTTTATTCCCATCCTGCCCCTAGGTTCTTCATGATCTTTTTAGATTCCATATATATGTTAGCATACAATATTTGTTTTTCTCTTTCTGACTTACTTCACTCTGAACATACGGCTTCTTGTTCTCAAAAGACCAGTTCATTTTCATTGAAAACGCCACAACTCCATTAAACACGAGTTTTCTCATCCTTATCTCACACTCTCCTTCCCTGTATCTTTATGTGTTACCACTTTCCCCCTGTTTCAGAGGCAGAGTTTTGCATGTTCGTTACTCCACCTCAGCCTTTGAACCCGTTCTCTCTTGCCTCTGTCATGACCTTCTTCAAGCATTCAGCAGTGCCAGTTTTTCTTCAGGGTTGGCCTTTTCTCTCCTACATATGTTTCTTTCAAGCAGGCATAAGTCTTTTTAACCTTGATAAATCCAAACTGGATTCAAAGCACAGAATTGCTATTTCCAACTCACGACTAGTTGTCGTGAGTTGACTAGCTGTCCCTCAGTAACAGCCTAAAATCTGGATTCTTAAGCCAAAGATACTATTTTTTGAACAAATATTATCAGGTTTCCTGTATAAAAGAAAAACTGTAATAGGGAAGAACAAACCTGACTCCATATTGGATCTGCTTCTTTTACTTTAACCTTTATGTTCTATTGTTTTTCCTACAAGTTAGTCACTAACAGCATTTAGCCTATAAGCTTATGGTGTACATAATGTCCCATCTCTGGGAACCCTGCCTCCCAGGTAATGAGCATTAAGCTAAATACCTTCCTTTAGCTCACAAGAAACATGCTGACCAAGCCCACCTGTGAATGGCTGAAGGAAGGAAGACATTAACACATCCCCTCCGGAGTCTGGCTGGAACCAGGAAATATTTACAACAACTTGTTGCTTTTTTTTTTACTTTACTTCCTCACCATCCCCTCTTTGCTCTATAAGAGAAACTAGAATCCAAACCCGGGCAAGATGGCTCTTTGGGACACTAGTCTACCATCCTTTCAGTCTGCTGGCTTTCTGAATAAAGTTGATATTCTTTGTCCCAATGAATTCTCCCTCCATGTATTGGCCTGTTGGCAGCAAGCAGAAGGGACTTGGACTCAGGAACAAAATCCCATCCCAGGAAACTGCCTTTAAAATGGGAAACATTTGGGAATGGTATGTATGTTGTTGCCATCTTCCAGGAGTGTATATCATTACACCTTTTGGGAGGGACAGGACAAGACAAAATATTTATTTTATGCTGGCAAAGTTAGCTTCTCAGCTCTTTTCTTGCAAGCATGATGGTATACTCTAGGTCAGATATAATGCTATCTTCAGATTCCAGAGGCTTATTTTTTGAATAGTTTTTTTTAGCCACAAAATCATTGAACTCCACTTGGTCTTTAATTCCTTGATATTTGCCTTCTTCGACAGGGCTCCACCTATGTCTTCTCAATTGGTTTCCACAACGCTGCGCCATCCTGGTTTGCCTCTGGTGACTCAAAACTGCTCTAATCTTTAAACGACTTTATATTTTTCATGCTATAAAGTCAATTTTTTAACCTCTACTTTTCCATCTTCTTATTCAGTAAATTAGTCTATTCCCACGAATAGTGCCCCTCTCAAATGCTCCTCTAGTCTTAACTTTATACTAATTTCACATCTTTCTTATTACATACTCTACGGTTTATTTTGGATGTTACTCTATTAAACATAATTAGGGTTCCCATATAATTTATCATCCAAATCATGACATTTTTGAGAAAGAGAATAGTTTAATTAAGTCTTGTTTAATTATTAAGACTTATTTAATTATATCTGGACAACAGATGTAAACTGGACTGACCCAGGAACCCTGGACATATGGTCAACCTACCTAAAATTCATCAGTGTCCCCACCAACAAGCCTGTCTCCTGGTCCCAGTTGCAGCAGTCTACTTGATTATGCAGATAACAGTCATAAGAAAACAATATGACCACCCCCCCAAAATAAACTGCTGAATTAGAAGTATAAACAAATGAATATTTTGAAAAAGACATTTTATTCCTTCTTTGAAGACAGTACCCGCACCAGAGCTGTATACCACACAAATCCAAGGATGCCAGAGTTGTACGTGATAAAATGTTCTCTCTGATATTATGAGTGCTCTGTTAAATAATTATGTTTATTTCAGAAAGCATGATGGAATAGTTTAAACTGAGGATCCATCGAAAATATTGCTATAAACGCAATCACATGTTCTGTCAAAAAATGAATATTTAGCAATTCAAAAACATCAGCATCCCAAGGTAAAGACAAATGTATTTTGTTGTAACTATTTCAAATCATTTTGTTCTCTAGTTTTGAAGTAATGTGTTTTGGCAGTGAAGGAATGGTAACAGAACACTAGCAAGTAAAGTGAGAGCACCATATCTAATTTTAGAGCTGGAATTTAATTTTCCTGTTAGTTCATGTACAGATGAGTTGGTATGTTGTAAGAAAAATCAATGGTGCATTTGGAAACTGCATTTCAATTGAAAAAAAGAAGGTCATAACCTGGAAGCCAAGGTTTACAGTAACCAAGATTAAGTATCAAGGTTAATTTTCAATTTTTCCATGGGCTTAGTGAATAGGAATCTTTAAATGGTAGTAAGAATATTGCTTCTTGGTAGGAATATTACATCTGATTTCATATGCTTCCATGAACAAGTAGATCAGAAATTTAATGCTTCAGTTGATACAAATTATAGTAGCAGCACATTCTTCTTGTCACTAAATCCTAAAAATAAAAGAAATAAATAATTTCTTTAAACAAATAAAGGGAATTTGCTAAAATACTGTCACTACATGGCTTTTAGCAAGTCAGTCAGTTTTGGCTGAAGGCTACTTCTGTACATTTTTTGGTGATACTTTTTAAAAAGTGTGGTTATGAACTCTATGTTTCCTCATAACACTTTGGATAGTCCATAGATGACAGTTATAGAAGAACTAGGCAGAAATTAAGACTGATGAATTTTAGGTAGGTTGACCAGAAATTAAGACCAATAATTATTTTAATTCACCTCTATTCATGAATACTTAAGATCCTACTATCAAAATATGACTTGAGTTACCTTTTTTCTTTTTCACAGAAAAAAAAATCAAAATTTAAAGAGCAAAGCTGGCATATTCTATAATAAATCATTAATGTCATTTGATCCTTTAACTTTGATTGATTATCCTAGTTAATTATAATTACATCTTGTAAGATTAGTTCTTTAATCTTTCCTAGAGTATTGTATATTAGTGGGTGCCTAAAATTGTTCTATTTGCTCTCTAGAATTTTAAGTACTACAATTTTTTGTTGCGGTAAAAGTTACATAATATAAAATTAATTATTTTAAATTGAACAATTCAGTGGCATTTAGTACATTGTGTAACCACCACTTCTGTGTAGTTCAAAATTTTTACATAATTCTAAAAGTTAACCCCATACCAAATAAATAGTTGCTTTCCATTCCTCCTCCCTCTAAACTCTGACAACCACCAATTTCTTTTCTGTTTCTACAAATTTACCTATTCTAAATATTTCACATAAATGGAATCATGCAGTATGTGATTTTGCATATGGCTTTGTCTACTTAGTACGTTTTTGAGGTTAATCCATGTTGTAGTATACATTGGAATTTTATTTCTTTTTATGGTTGAATAAATTTTATTGTATGGCGATACCATTTTTTTTTTAAATCCATTCATCCACTGAAGGGCATCTATGTTGTTTCCACTTTTTGGCTACTGTTAATACCATTGTACCAATGCCATTCATGTACGATTATCTGTGAACATTCATGCAGGAGTATTTGAGTACCTATTTTCAGTTCTTTTGGGTTGAGTACTACTTTTACCAGGCCATGCTCTATGACCAACCATCCAGGTTTGCCAGGGACTGTGGGGTTTTTAAGGGCAAAAACAAAAAACAGTGCCCAGACAAACCAGAGCAGTCAAACTGGGGAAGTCTTTATGGATCTTCCAAAGTGGAATTAAGTATAATATCCAGAAATAATACCCTGATTTCTACTATTGATAAGCTGCATTTCATCACAACTTGCCTTGCAGTAGACCATGAGCTTCTGGAATCCATTTATGTTGGAGACTTAAAGCATCTAGCACACTGCTCAATAAAAATTTTGGGGTTAAATTTTCAGTAAGCTTAAATGAAATTCTTTTAAAAAGTATTTGAGAAGGAATTTGTTGGTTAATTACATGTACTACTTTAGAGCCATACTGCCTAGGTTCAACTCCCAGGTCAGTAAGTTATTGGTCCAGAGTAAGTGCACTGGAAATGTCTTTATTATTAAAGATTAAAGTATTTACATTCATGGAAAAGGGACAGCAAGAATAAGGAAAACATCTTTTCATATGCATTTATTTCATATATTTTTTCATATTTATATTTTTCTCATACTTTTTTCCACAGCTACATAAATAAGTGAAACTTTAAAGCATTTTCCCCCCTGAGATCACATGAAGTGTATTAAAATTTGTAGTTTTTCACAATCTACGCTTAAATCACTTAACGTGTATTTTTTTTCTTGAGAATGCCAATTTTTCTAATATAGAAGAAAATGGGCAAAAGCCATCAATGTAATGATTAAAACCAATCATTGATGGGCACTTAGAAGCCTAATTAAGTAAAACAGACACAAGTCAGTAATCTAGATTTGAAAGGCATTTGATCTGTAACAAACACAAGTCAGTAACCTAGATTTGAAAGGCATTTGATCTGTTTAATGATTCTTTGAGCTCACCCATCCTTATCAGACTTGTGGTCTGCAAATAAGACAATTCACTCAACGTTTAATTCATCTTCCTTATGCAGGTCTAAGCCCCAGCTGGGTTGACAGGCCATGCGTTAGGTTGAAAAAATGATGTCTCAGACGGTCTTCTAAGTTGGAAATATATTTCTGTGCTAGGAGAGGACACAAGACTGTGGAATCAATGGCGGACTTATAGTTTTGAACGTATCACATCTAGAAGGATGATCTTGTAACTTAGAAGTACTACACACTGTTGAAATTTCTCTGTCTTGATCTTAAAATAAAATAGTCAGGATTTAGAAGCCTATGATTGATAGTTCAAAAACTTCCTTATGTCTATTTTTATTTTCTGTATCCGTAGTGGTAAAAACACTGAAGAACCGAAACACTGCCCTCACACAGTTGTCCTCACACACCCATGGTCCTCTGTGTCTTCCAGAAAGATCTACTTTTGCTGTGTGTGTGTGTGTGTGTGTGCACGCACGTGTTGTAGAGGTCTTAATGCATTCAGTACAGTAAAACCTAAATAACTTGAGAGTCTGAAACAGAGATGATAAATTGGATTTATATTCAGTGTGTTAAGAAGAGTTGCCCTCCCAGTGTTAATTGAGAGCAAGACCAATATCCAGTCTTTTTTGTACATTGTATCCCAGGATAAAAAAGTAATTTCTCTTGACATCAGCCTTTATTTAATTTTTATCTCGCTGTTGCACAATGTATTGCTGAACTATTAACCTTTAAAAGTACTGAGAGCTTGTTTTATTTGTGGATGACTAGAAAAGTCCCAGAAACTACATTAAAAAATGAAATGGTTTGACCACTTGCACGAATTCTTATAAAAAAAAAAAAGATTCATCTCAGTTTGCAGTTCAAGTGCCAGGTTTCAGGACATTACATTTTGAGTTGCTGAAATAGAAGTGCTCAAAAACCAGTGCTTGGAAGGGAAGCCCAGCACCTTTAAACCACAGTACCATGATGCATGGCACGGTAATCAAGAAACAATTCTTGATACACATTTCCAGAGAGATTCTTTCATATTAGATGGTTCCCTCAGGAGGAGATAGAAGATACTTCTCACAGACAAAATGCCATGGCTAGTGAAGAAATGTGTTTTACATGATTTATAATTACTAATATTATTCAGGTGGCTGCCCCAGATGAATCTTTGAAATAAAACCAATTTTCTTTAACACATGATTCGAACGTTCTATCCGATTAGCACACAGCCATGGAAGGTTATGGCAACTTTTAAAATATGATGACTATTTTAGGAAAAATAAACTACTTGTTATGATATTCATTTTGTTTTCATCTAAGAAATTAATATATATAATTCTGCAGAAATATTCATCCTGTGATTATATGGGGTCAAAAAAGTTTATTTTTATGAGTTATTTTACCAACTTCTCTTGTTCTAATTTGGCTATAATAAGTTGATATTTCAGATCTAGTTCTGAAAATCCTAACCCTAGAGTCCAATTCTCACATACTTCTGCACAATAAGTTTAAATGAGTTAAGAAATATGCCTACTTTATTTTCGTGGGTTTAATTTATGAATATGTTTACTACAAATTCATTTTCTCTCCCACTAGGATTTAATTTACAGAAAGGTTACTGTGTCCCACCTCTTTTCTGTTTTAATACCTCGAACAGATCAGTAACATCATAGACCCTTATAAATATGGAGAGAATGATTAAATTAATTTTAATTTATCAAGTTTAACTATGTTGATTGCAAATAACAC
The DNA here is from genome assembly GCF_949752795.1 of Hyperoodon ampullatus. NCBI lineage: Eukaryota > Metazoa > Chordata > Mammalia > Artiodactyla > Ziphiidae > Hyperoodon > Hyperoodon ampullatus. The sequence continues at coordinate 30,647,575 of NC_136914.1, read as the reverse complement.
ATCTTACAGCATTTTTTTCCAGTTGAGTTTGCTCTCCCACATTCTTCAGACTATTCCTCACTTAACCAGTGGACTTTCCTTTTGCTTTCTAAACTCTCTGGCATTATCTTTTTATCACATTTCACAGAGAAAATAAAACCTTTTAAAAGTGAATCCTGGGGCTTCCCTGGTGTCGCAGTGGTTTAGAGTCAACCTGTCGATGCAGGGGACACGGGTTCGTGCCCCGGTCCGGGAAGATCCCACATGCCGTGGAGCGGCCGGGCACGTGAGCCATGGCCGCTGGGCTTGCGCGTCCGGAGCCTGTGCTCCACAGCAGGAGAGGCCACAACAGTGAGAGGCCTGCGTACCGCAAAACAAACAAACAAACAAACAAAAGTGAATCCTGTTATCTCCCCTCTACCAAATGAACAAATTCTCTGCATCTATACCCTTTCTTTTCTTTTCTCTGGGTATAATTTAAAGGTATGCCATCTCTCTCTGAAATGCCATCCCCTCTCTGGGTCTTCTAGATTTTCTTACAAATTGATTTCTTAGGGAGCTCAATTGTATTGGAAATCTATCTCTACTCAATCTTTAGCTACTTCTTTATTAAGATCCACAGTATCATTTTTAGGTACATTTTCATAACTTCAGTAATAGAAAAGCAAACCAAAAAGAGAGAAAACAAATCTCTAATAGCAAATCCCTCTCTAGCTAGCACCTAATTTTTCTACATGATTCTTCAACCACAATCCAGATAGCCAAACAGTTTGAAAACCAAAAGTTTTATTTTTTACATTTCATTTAACTGGTCAAAACCTTATTGGACTTTAACTTACAAGAGTCTATTTATAGTCTAATGCAACTTAGCATGAAAACACATACATTCATATTCATATGACTCCAGAAAAGTCAATGAAAAATTTAATATAATACTTGATTTTGGAGTGCTGTTAAGAAGTCACGGGGTGTCACTTATATACAATAGGTGTCTCTCTACCTTTTTATTTATTTATTTATTAAACTTTATTAAGCAAATTTATTTATTAAATTTATTTACTTATTTATTTATTTTTGGATGCCTTGGGTCTTTGTTGCTGCTCATGGGCTTTTCTCTAGTTGCAGTGAGCGGGGGCTACTGTTTGTTCCGGTGCACGGGCTTCTCCTTTTTGTGGCTTATCTTGTGGAACACGGGCTCTAGGCACACGGGCTTAGTAGTTGTGGCACGTGGGCTCAGTAGTTATGGCTCGTGGGCTCTAGAGCACAGGATCAGTAGTTGTGGCGCATGGGCTTAGTTGCTCCACAGCATGTGGGATCTTCCCAGACCAGGGCTCGAACCCGTGTTCCCTGCATTGTCAGGTGGATTCTTAATCACTGCACCACCAGGGAAGCCCCACCTCTACCTTTTTAAAATGTGAAATATTCAGAGTTCCGAACACACCTAAGCCCCGCATTTTCTCATAAGTGACTGTGGACCTGTCATTTCCTGCTTCACGCACTGTTCCCTCCTTATTGACTGCAATTCACCATTCAGCTCACTCCAGCTTCCTCTACGGACTCTCTTCTTGCTAAGGTAACTAGTAATTTCCATGTTGACAAATCCAATGACATTTTCTATTTCTTCCTTGACCTGTGAGCCCCATCTGACTCAGTTCATCATCCCCTGCTTCCTGAGATATTCTTTCTCTAAGTTTCCATGACTTCCTTCCTTGCCTTCCTCCAGTCCCGTGGATCCTTTACAGTCTACTAAACAGGCTTCTCCTCTACCCACAACCTTCTCCACTACCTCTGAAGGTTGATGTTACTTATAATATTTTCTATACCTTTATTATTCTACACTCTCGAAACATGAGCGTTTCATCCCCACTCATGCCTGTCAGATAATGAATTCCAGCTGAATGTATATACTTAAACTCTATAATTTTGTTGCTGTAAACCTACACAGCCAGCTCAGTACGTAGTAGTCTCCCTTTGGATGTTATGTAAGTATCTCAAACTTTTCTTGCTTCAGATTTCACTCACATTTCTTCCCTGCATCCTCCCTTGACAAAACAAAGCAAGACTAAAACTACTTATCTCTCCACTCATTAATTTGAAAGTTTTTGTTAAGTACTTACTATAAGCCTAGTACTCTTCTCGGCCCGGGGAATATATTAGTGTGAGAGATGATTGTGATCTCTGTCTGCATGGAAAAGACCAGATTGCTAAATCATAAATTAAAATAAGTTAAATACACCTTACAACTTTTTTTTTTTTTTCAGAACGTGGGCCTCTCACTGCTGTGGCCTCTCCCGTTGTGGAGCACAGGCTCCAGACGCACAGTCTCAGTGGCCATGGCTCACGGACCAGTCGCTCCGCTGAATGTGGTATCCTCCCGGACTGGGACACGAACCCGTGTCCCCTGCATCGGCAGGCAGACTCTCAACCACTGCGCCACCAGGGAAGCCTGTTACAACTTTTTATATGTGGGATGAAGGACAGTAACCAGGTCGCCGGATAGGGCACATTTCTTGGTTTGGGTCCTTTTGATAGGGTGGGCTAGGAAGGCTTCTCTGAAGAGGTGACATTGATGCTGAGGTATGAAGGTGAGAAATATCTAATTAGGACCAGGGTGACAGGAGAAAGAAAGTGAAAAAATACTGAGTGGAATGACAGGAGGGAGAACATGATGATGACAATAAGCTTCAGCTAGATGATAAAAGTAAAATTGTTGCATTTTGATTTAGCAATAGATTGCCTGCTTTAAAATTATTTTATGCAATTTGAAAAGGCACATTTAACAACCTTTTTTGATGATAGCTCAGAGTTGAATTTCTTCCAGAAGTGTTTTTTTATGTGGTCCCCATTTGTTTCCTTGACTAACTTCCATGATATGTTATATAGAATTTTCTATGAAAGAAGAATAAGTCGCCCTGACATTTGAAAACTCACTGAAAGGAGTAGCTTAGAACTTTTGAGAACAATAAATTTCTAACACTTCCTTTGAAAAAATGTTAAAGCATTACCAACTGCTTATTTTAAATTTATTCTTAGATTGGTGTGAACCAATTATTGTCTTCCTAGTCATAGTTCCAACTCCTTTCCTCACATTGAGTTGAAATACAGCAAGATGGCTCAAGTTACCATGCAAGTTTACAGTTTTAGGGACCCTAAGTGATGGATAGGATTTGGTTGATTGCAGCATAGAGAAAAGTGCTGGAAAATGTGAGAAAACTTTACTACTTTATACAAAACACAATTTACTTTCAATTCTCAATAATGATAACGAATAACTTTCAATATATATATATATATATTTTTGCCATACGCGGGCCTCTCACTGTTTCAGCCTCTCCCGTTGCAGAGCACAGGCTCCGGACGCGCAGGCTCAGCGGCCATGGCTCACAGGCCCAGCCGCTCCACGGCATGTGGGATCTTCCCGGACCGGGGCACAAACCCGTGTCCCCTGCTTCGGCAGGCGGGCTCTCAACCACTGCACCACCAGGGAAGTCCCATAACTTTCAATTTTTAATATTTACCATGTGCCAACACTGTACTAGTACTTCAAATATGCTATTGTACTTAACCATGGTAACAGTCTTACAAACAAGAGACCTTCAATTTACAGATTTGCAAACAGATGGTAACTAGCTCACCTGAGATCATATATGGTAAATCAAAAAGCCAGGTTTCGAAGCCCCATCTTACTGATAGGTCTTAAATGTCATTGTTCATCACTCTTGCATGAGTTAGATATAACATGAACAATGACCCAGATCAGGGTACATATGACCAAAAATTGAGTTCTTATTACCTTTGGGAGCACAATTTTATTTCTTGCTCAAAAATCTGTTATCTAAGCTGGAGGAGGTTTAAAACATTGTGAGCACGGTAAGAGAACTCAGTAGAAGAACTGGTATCAGAGTTTTATTTGACTGATTACATAATAATTATCCCTTACTCTTCTCATATAGCTATACAATCCAAGAAATAATAACTTAGTTAAACGGTAGAAGGGACAATAGACTTTTTAATCCTGAGTCATATACTCATTTAATTATTAAAATAAAGGATATACTTTTTTCTTTCCTAGAAAGTGATTCCAATGTAAATGCAACAAAATATATATAGGTGTGAGATATAGTTTTTACAGAGTATACAATTTAGATTCTTATATCTGATGTCATTTACCAGGTTTATTAATTTCAGAACTGAGTCATTAATGATTTGAGACTCTAAATGCATTCACCACTACACCAGAGCAAAAAGAAGTACAACTACCATCAGCAGAAATGTCAGATATTAATGTGCCTTTTTTAAACCTCTATTGTTGCTCACCTAGTGTTTTATTTTTTTATTTATTTATTTTTTACGGTACGCGGGCCTCTCACTGTTGTGGCCTCTCCCATTGCGGAGCACAGGCTCTGGACACGCAGGCTCAGTGGCCATGGCTCACGAGCCCAGCTGTTCCGTGGCATGTGGGATATTCCCGGACCGGGGCACGAACCCGTGTCTCCTGCATCGGCAGGCGGACTCTCAACCACTGCACCACCAGGGAAGCCCTGCTCACCTAGTTTTAATTGATAGTCTATGATGCTAAGAAGAGAGAATTTGTGGCCTGAATAGGAGAAAACATTCTTTACAAAGCTGTGAAGACAGAATCACTTAAATCCAATGTTCCATTTTTGACTTGCTGTGTAAGATAATGAAAAAAAAATGTGAGTAAGTGCAATAAAAAGCAATTCTGCATTGACCTTGTATAGTGTCTGGCATACTATATGATGTCAGTACTATATGCTCTTTTGATGATTGCTTTTGTATAGAATTGCTTTTACCTACCTTTGTATGTACCTAGGACCTTCTCAACTGGAATCAGAAACCAGCCTAAAAATTACTTTTTAGCTAGGCCTTTCCCTACCCTTTTATGTTAAGGAGCTAAGACTATCCCTGTTATTTTCTGAAATGGCAGCATGAGTTGACCACCCGGCACTTCCCAAATTTTCACGTACTAATTTTTGTGTTCACTTGTTTATTGTATGTTTCTTCCACTAGAATCTAAATCCAACACTTGCCATATAACAGGCTAGTAATGCGTATTTGCTAAATAAGTGCTGTTGGGTAATTATTTACTTGCATTCTATGTAGGCTACATGTGTCCTCAGACCCTTAGAATCTCATGGATAAGAAACAAAGAGATAATCTGAAGCAAGTGTCACCATTTTTTTTTTATATTTTTAAAGATTTTTTTTTGATGTGGACCATTTTTAAAGTCTTTATTGAATTTGTTACAATATTGCTTCTGTTTTACGTTTTGGTTTTTTGGCCACAAGACATGTGGGATCTAAGCTCCCTGACCAGGGGTTGAACCTGAACCCTCTGCATTGGAAGGTGAAGTTTTAACCACTGGACCTCCAAGGATGTCACACAAGTGTCACCATTTTTAAAAGATCATTTTCTGTCTATTATTTCTGATATAAACCTGGCAGTTTTGAATGGTTCCAAAAGATGCTACTATATGCTTCTTACTCACCAAAACAGTGGGTCATGTAGACTTAGCTTACCACTGGACTTTTAATTCTGTTTTTCAATGAAAGATTGATTGATCAGTTTCATTAATGAGCTTACTCATGTTTCCACTATATTAACTATCTCTAGATAAACACATTTAAAGTTAAGTTTCCAAGAATAGATCTTACAATGTTAATAAATACTGAGGATAGTAGAGGAAACTACAATTCCCAGTGAAATTCACAGAGAACAAGAAGGAGTTCCACTTGGATGAAATCCTCCAAAACCATTGTTAGCATAAAAGCAGAGTTCAGCAAGCTTAATTAAAGGAAAAAGGAAAGGAACACTCTCCATACTAACGTCAGGTTACCCATGGGAAATAGATTTCTTTATAGTCTTGGATACTCAGATACGTGAATAAAACACTTCACATAGTTATATTTTGGAAAAGTCACTTTTTTTGTAAAAGTGATCTTTTTTTTTGGCGGTACGCGGGCCTCTCACTGTTGTGGCCCCTCCCGTTGCGGAGCACAGGCTCCGGACACGCAGGCTCAGTGGCCATGGCTCACGGGCCCAGCCGCTCCGCGGCATGTGGGATCTTCCCAGACCGGGGCACGAACCCGTGTCCCCTGCATCGGCAGGCGGACTCTCAACCACTGCGCCACCAGGGAAGCCCTGTAAAAGTGTGCCAAGTTTGTCACAAAAAATAAAGTTTATTTTACTCCAAAAAGCACCTTTTTACAGAATATTTTTGGTAAGAGAAAGTAACAAATGTACAGATTTGCACGTGAGGACTCCTCTGTTTGGCGAAATATTTCCTTCCCTGATTGTCCTACAATGTTGCTGAGAAAGCGTCCCTAAGTACTTTTCTCTACTTTGGCATATCTTTAAAGAGGTTGCCAAGTGCTGAAGAGAGATCTATTTATCCAAGCTTAATTGCATTTACTGTTTTAAAATTACAGAACATCCAAACCATTTACCAGCATTCTTTTGTGTGATACTAATACTAGTGCCATAGAAACTGCAAAATGAAAAGGATGCTAAATGAAGTAGTTTTACTATGCTCTTAACCCTTCTCCAAAGCTGCTTAACTCAAATGTAATTTGTCCAAGAATCTTTTAATTATTTGAAAGGGTTTATCTAAAGGTGTGTAGTTGAATAGGTGTTTTTAAACTTAGAAAAAGCACAGTATAAAAACTCAAAAGAATAATACCTCCCAACCTTGAGTGGAACACATAGAACCTTCAAATTTTAGAGTATTAACTGTGTTTAACTGTTTGACTAGTAGGCAAGTAAAGTGTTGCATTGTTATATTAAAATCATACTGGATAATATTGAAATAATAACAAGATTGTCAGTTTATTATAGGTCCAATTGAAGACATATATGTTTTGCACTGTATAGCTCAAAACAAAAAATATAAAGTTTTAACAGTAAAAGAATTTTCATGATACTAAAAAGGGCATCAGTTTTAAAAGATTGTTTACTAGTTATTTTTGAATTGACCAGAATTGTAGCTATTTTGTATGCAATATAGTCATAAGCATTACCCAATAGACATAAAATTATACTGAAAAAAATCTAAATTATTCAGACAAAACTTTATCCAGGAATATACTTAAGTTTTATCTTCATTTCTGCAACATAAGATTGTATAGTTGGCAAATATCCAATTTTTGGCTTTTGATACTTTGCTACACAATAACAATTTAAATTTATTTTCCAAAATATAGGCTTTAAAAATATTCTAGCTGCAATTGTTTAGATAACTAATGAATATGCTTAAAAATCTGAAAAATACCTTTGTGGTTCTTTTTTTTTGTGTAAATAATTTAGACAAGTTGGGGGAAATAAATTAAAAGACTGGGAGGGGCTAATAGATACCTTGAAATGGATTATACAGAATGGTGGTCTGCAAACAACCCTAAATCTCTGGTCAGTTCTCAAGTCTTCCATTTTCTCAGCCCTGTAAATCAAACTAAAATGATTTCCTTGGATCCCAGTGTGACAGTAGGGAAGATGAGTATGGATGCTTTGATGCTTCTGCAAAACTAGTATAGCATTTGTTCATAATCTAGCCCCTAGGACATACAATTTACATCAGTGGCTATTAACTTGACCTCAGAGGATGTGTGAACATTCCCTAAGTTATTTGCAAAATATTCTGAGGAATGAGTAAGAGGATTTTGGGGGTTAAGAATAGATATATTTATTGGATTAATGAAAAGCATCCATGATCCTCCAAAAAGTGTTGAAAACCACTGGGAGCTAAAAATAAATCACTTTAAAAATGAGAAAAGAAAACTTTTCTTCAGGAATTTAAACGCACGTTGTGTTTACATGCTTACTTTTTTTTTTTTTTTTAAGGTTCTCTGTTCATAAACTCATGGAATTAAGGATCTGGAAGACATCAAGAAAAACTGCAATCAAATGTTCCAAAAAGTGAATAATAATTTTTCCTTTAAGTATTGGAAATTAAATCTAAGCATCTTTCTTTATAAATTAATTCAGTATTGCTTGTAGTCCCAGCATTTTCCCTTCCACTGACTAGCATATGGAATTCTTTAATTTCCTTGAAAAAAATGTCTGTCACACTGCCTGTGCTGAAAGAATTGCTTAGTCTACTAGCAAATTTCTATTCTCTGTAGGAAGTAAATTTATGTATTTTACCACTCTTTGTAATAGTTTCATCTTACCTTTAATTATCCACATTGCACTCCTTTGGCACTTTTTAAAGTGAGGGATACTGTGGATATTAGATCATTTATAGAAAAATATTTTTATATGTTCACTGCCAACTTTAAAAGATGACCAAATTTGTTATTTATTTTTTTATTTAGTAAGTAATTTTAATAATAAATTTAATACATATTTATTTAAAATATTTCTTTGAATAGTTCGTGCAAATTTCATGTCATGTGATCCATTCACATTTCATATTCTAACAAAAATTACTCAGAAGTATCTCATGGTATTTTTATCTTAACTGATCTCATTTCTACCATTTTTTCTGACAGTTCATTTTGTCTCCTGCTTTACCCATCCCTTTGCTAGCCAACTATGATCATTTGCCCTCTTTCTCTACTTCAACCCAGTTTGCCTTTTCGCTCTCCTGGACTCATTATATCTTTAAGTTACTTCTTTTGCTAATTGTAACATGTCTAATTTTCTCAATATTTAATTTCTCAAATTTATTTCTTTAACCTTTTTTAATATAAACATTCAGTATTCTATCAATTTTTAACAATTATATTGTCTCAGACTGTACACAGAATCATCAAATTAACAATTACCAGATCTCTGAAAGGCATTTGTGGCATGTTTCATCAGGTTGGTCGTATTTACTAGTCAAACACAATCAAATTAAATTATTAGAACAGTATAAGTGAAGTCTTGTTTGGACATGGTCAGCCTAAAAATGGATAGAGTCTGAGATCTAGACTTGATGATAACAATCTATATTTAATTTTAAAAGACAAATAATAACCTATTTACTATATTTCCTATGAAACAGGAATAAACTGTCTGGCAAAATGATGTTTTTAATACATAATAGCATTTCTACTGAAAATTAATTTAATGTTATTAACACATTTAAATAGTTTTTTTGTAATGTTCAATCTCATGCATATAGACATAACTGTAGAGTCTACATTTCACTTTTGCAAACATAAAGTAATTGATTTTAGAAATTTCTTCCTCCCTAAATTTTTTCTTCCTTTTATAGCCCATGCCGAGAGTTACAAGTGCTGGAAATAGCCAGTTCATCTTTCTTGCAGACCTTTCATTAAAATGCATAACTTACTTTGAAAGGCTAGATTGCAATGGCCATTGCAAACTTGGTTAAGGACATATGCTGATAAGGATATAACTTAGTAAAGTCACCAAATTAATACTTTAGAAGAGGATTATAGTGAGCAGCATTAATGTTCTAGAGTTTTATTAATTTACAAGAGGCTTTTTCATGTTTGGCAATATTCATGCAAGAAAAAATACTTTATCTAAATATTTTTCATTTAGTTTAAAAAGAAATGCAGAAAGACATATGTAAACAGAAAAAAAGAGAGACATCAAATGGAATCACTATTTTAAAAAAGTTAGTCATGAGAGCCATAAAATTTCCTTTTATATAAAATTGGTTTTCAGAGGAGACGGTTCTGGGTAGAGGAATCCCCACTCCAAAGAACAGGATGCAAAGAGTTTGACCGAGAACGACTGAAAGGCAGAAAAGGAGTCAAAAATATGGTTCTGGGACCCGGAGGAAGATGGCGGAAGAGTAAGACGCGGAGATCACCTTCCTCCCCACAGATACATCAGAAATTCATCTACACGTGGAACAACTCCTACAGAACACCTACTGAACGCTGACAGAAGACCTCAGACCCCCCAAAAGGCAAGAAACTCCCCACATACCTGGGTAGAGCAAAAGAAAAAAGAATAAACAGAGACAAAAGGATAGGGACGGGACCTGCACCAGTGGGAGGGAGCCGTGAAGGAGGAAAGGTTTCCACACACTACAAGCCCCTTCGCGGGCGGAGACTGCAGGTGGCGGAGGGGGAAAGATTCGGAGTAGCGGAGGAGAGCACAGCAACAGGGGTGAGGAGGGCAAGGCGGAGAGATTTTGGCACAGAGGATCGGTGCCCTCAGGCACACACCAGCCCGAGAGGCTTGTCTGCTCGGCCGCCGGGGCGGGCGGGGCTGGGAGCTGAGGCTCGGGTATCGGCTTTCAGTCGGAGCGCAGGGAGAGGACTGGGGCTGGCGGCAGGAAGAGAGCCTGAAGGGGTTAGTGCACCACGGCTAGCCCGGAGGGAGTCCGGGGAAAGGGTCTGGAGCTGCCGAAGAGGCAAGAGACTTTTTCTTCCCTTTTGTTTCCTGGTGCGCGAGGAGAGGGCATTAAGAGAGCTGCTTGGGGAAGCGCCTGAGACGGGCGCGAGCCGCGGCTAAAGGCGCGGACACCGGAGACGGGCGTGGGACGCTGGGGCTGCTGCTTCCGCCGCCGTGGGGCCTGTGTGCGAGCGCGGGTCACTGTCCGCCCCGCCTTCCGGGGGGCCTGTGCACCCCGCCACTGCCGGGGTCGCGGGACCCGGGATCGGCTTTCCCGGGAAAGCGCACGGAGCGCCTCGGTCTGGTGCAACGTCACGCCGGCCTCTGCCGCCGCAGGCCCGCCCCACACTGCGCGCCCCTCCCTCCCCTCTGCCTGAGTGAGCCAGAGCCCCCGAATCAGCGGCTCCTTTAAGCCCGTCCTGTCTGAGCGAAGAACGGACGCCCTCCGGCGACCTACGCGCAGAGGCGGGGCCAGGTCCAAGGCTGAGACCCGGGAGTTGTGAGAGCAGAGACAGGGAAATCTCTCTGTGCAGCCTCGGAGGCAGCAGATTAAAGCTCCACGGTCCACTTGATGTGCCCTGCGTCTGTGGAGTGCAGGAATGGACAGCGAATGATCCCAAATTAAGGATGTGGACTTTGAGGACAAGATTTAAGACTTTCCCCCCTTTTCCTCTTTTTACAACGAATTATCCCAAATTAAGGAGGTGGACTTAGAGAGCAAGATTTCAGACTTCTCGCCCTTTTCCTCTTTTTACAACGAATTATCCCAAATTGAGGAGGTGGACTTGCAGAGCAAGATTTTTGATTTTTCCTCCTGCTCTCTTTTTGTGTATGTGTATGTGTATTCTTCTGTGTAAGATTCTCTCTGTATAGCTTTGCTTCCACCATATGTACCAGGGTTCTATCTGTCCATTTTTTTTTAATAATTACTTTTTAATTTTAATAACGCTACTATATTTCATACTTTATTCTATTTTACTTTACCTGCTCTTTCTTTTTTTCCTACCTTCCCTTCCTCCCTCCCTCCCTCCGCCCCTCCTTTCCTTCTTTCTCTCTTTCTTTCCTTCCTCCCTCCCTCCCTCCCTTCTTCCTTTCACTCTTTCTTTTTCTTTCCTCCCTCCCTCCCTCCCTCCCTCCTGTCTTTCTTTCCTTCCTCCCTCCCTCCCTCCTGTCTTTCTTTCTTTCCTTCCTCCCTCCCTCCATCCATTCACTCTTCCTTTTTCTTTCATCCCTCGCTCCCTCCCTCCTTTCTTTCTTTCTTTCCATCCTTCCTCCCTCCCTCCCTCCTTTCTTTATTTCTTCCTTCCTTCCTTTCTTTCCTTTCTTTCTCTCTCTCTTTCTTTCTTCTACTAATTCTTTCTTTCTACTATTTCTCCCGTTTATTCTGAGCCGGGCAGATGAAAGGCTCTTGGTGCTGCAGCCAGGAGTCAGTGCTGTGCCTCTGAAGTGGGAGAGCCAACTTCAGGACACGGGTCCACAAGAGACCTCCCAGCTCCACATAATATCAAGCAGCGAAAATCTCCCAGAGATCTCCATCTCAACACCAGCACCCAGTCAACGACCAGCAAGCTACAGTGCTGGTCACCCTATGCCAAGCAACTAGCAAGGCAGGAACACAACCCCACCCATTAGCAGAGAGGCTGCCTAAAAACATAATAAGGCCACAGGCACCCCAAAACACCACCAGACGTGGACCTGTCCACCAGAAAGACAAGATCGAGCCTCAACCACCAGAACACAGGCATTAGTCCCCCCCCACCAGGAAGCCTACACAACCTACTGAAACAACCTTAGCCACTGGGGACAGACACCAAAAACAACGGGAACTACGAATCTGCAGCCTGCAAAAAGGAGACCCCAAACACAGTAAGATAAGCAAAATGAGAAGACAGAAAAACACACAGCAGGTGAAGGAGCAAGATAAAAACCTACCAGACCTAACAAATGAAGAGGTAATAGGCAGTCTACCTGAAAAAGAATTCAGAATAATGATAGTAAAGATGATCCAAGATTCTATTTCCAAGATCCAAAATCTTGGAAATAGAATAGACAAAATGCAAGAAACAGTTAACAAGGACCTAGAAGAACTAAAGATGAATTGAGCATCGATTAAAAACACAATAAATGAAATGAAAAATACTCTAGGTGGGATCAATAGCAGAATAACTGAGGCAGAAGAACGGATAAGTGAGGTGGAAGATAAAATAGTGGAAATAACTGATGCAGACCAAAATAAAGAAAAAAGAATGAAAAGAACAGAGGACAGTCTCAGAGACCTCTGGGACAACATTAAACGCACCAACATTCAAATTATAGGGGTTCCAGAAGAAGAAGAGATAAAGAAAGGGACTGAGAAAATATTTGAAGAGATTATAGTTGAAAACTTCCCTAATATGGGAAAGGAAATAGTTAATCAAGTCCAGGAGGCACAGAGAGTCCCATACAGAATAAATCCAAGGAGAAATACGCCAAGACACATATTAATCAAACTGTCAAAAATTAAACACAAAGAAATCATATTAAAAGCAGCAAGGGAAAAACAACAAATAACACACAAGGGAATCCCCATCAGGTTAACAGCTGATCTCTCAGCAGAAACTCTACAAGCCAGAAGGGAGTGGCAGGACATAATTAAAGTGATGAAGGAGAGAAACCTGCAACCAAGATCACTCTACCCAGCAAGGATCTCATTCAGATTTGATGGAGAAATTAAAAGGTTTACAGACAAGCAAAAGCTGAGAGAGATCAGCACCACCAAACCAGCTTTACAACAAATGCTAAAGGAACTTCTCTAGGCAAGAAACACAACAGAAGGAAAAGACCTACAATAACGAACCCAAAGCAATTAAGGAAATGGGAATAGGAACATACATATCAATAATTACATTAAATGTAAATGGAATAAATGCTCCCACCAAAAGACACAGATTGGCTGAATGGATACAAAAACAAGACCCATATATATGCTGTCTACAAGAGACCCACTTCAGACCTAGAGACACATACAGATTGAAAGTAAGGGGATGGAAAAGGATATTCCATGCAAATGGAAATCAAAAGAAAGCTGGAGTAGCAATTCTTATATCAGACAAAATAGACTTTAAAATAAAGACTATTAGAAGAGACAAAGAAGGACACTACGTAACGATAAAGGGATCGATCCAAGAAGAAGATATAACAATTGTAAATATTTATGCACCCAACATAGGAGCACCTCAATACATAAGGCAAATACTAACAGCCATAAAAGGGGAAATCGACAGTAACACAATCATAGTAGGGGACTTTAACACCCCACTTTCACCAATGGACAGATCATCCAAAATGAAAATAAATAAGGAAACACAAGCTTTAAATGATACATTAAACAAGATGGACTTAATAGATATTTATAGGACATTCCATCCAAAAACAACAGAATACACATTTTTCTCAAGTGCTCATGGAACATTCTCCAGGATAGATCATATCTTGGGTCACAAATCAAGCCTTGGTAAATTTAAGAAAATTGAAATTGTATCAAGTATCTTTTCCAACCACAATGCTATGAGACTAGACATCAATTACAGGAAAAGATCTGTAAAAAATACAAACACATGGAGGCTAAACAATACACTACTCAATAACGAAGTGATCACTGAAGAAATCAAAGAGGAAATTAAAAAATACCTAGAAACAAATGACAATGGAGACACGATGACCCAAAACCTATGGGATGCAGCAAAAGCAGTTCTAAGGGGGAGGTTTATAGCAATACAATCCCACCTTAAGAAACAGGAAACATCTTGAGCAAACAACCTGACCCTGCACCTAAAGCAATTAGAGAAAGAAGAACAAAACACCCCCAAAGCTAGCAGAAGGAAAGAAATCATAAAGATCAGATCAGAAATAAATGAAAAAGAAATGAAGGAAATGATAGCAAAGATTAATAAAACTAAAAGCTGCTTCTCTGAGAAGATAAACAAAATTGATAAACCATTAGCCAGACTCATCAAGAAAAAAAGGGAGAAGACTCAAATCAATAAAATTAGAAATGAAAAAGGAGAAGTAACAACTGACACTGCAGAAATACAAAAGATCATGAGAGATTACTACAAGCAACTCTATGCCAATAAAATGGACAACCTGGAAGAAATGGACAAATTCTTAGAAATGCACAACCTGCCAAGGCTGAATCAGGAAGAAATAGAAAATATGAATAGACCAATCACAAGCCCTGAAATTGAAACTGTGATTAAAAATCTTCCAACAAACAAAAGCCCAGGACCAGATGGCTTCACAGGCGAATTCTATCAAACATTTAGGGAAGAACTAACACCCATCCTTCTCAAACTCTTCCAAACAATTTCAGAGGAAGGAACACTCCCAAACTCATTCTACGAGGCCACCATCACTGTGATACCAAAACCAGGCAAGGATGTCACAAAGAAAGAAAACTACAGGCCAATATCACTGATGAACATAGATGAAAAAATCCTCAACAAAATACTAGCAAACAGAATCCAACAGCACATTAAAAGGATCATACACCATGATCAAGTGGGGTTTATTCCAGGAATGCAAGGATTCTTCAATATACACAAATCAATCAATGTGATACACCATATTAACAAATTGAAGGAGAAAAACCATATGGTCATCTCAATAGATGCAGAGAAAGCTTTCGACAAAATTCAACACCCATTTATGATAAAAACCCTGCAGAAAGTAGGCATAGAGGGAACTTTCCTCAACATAATAAAGGCCATATATGACAAACCCACAGCCAATGTCCTCAATGGTGAAAAACTGAAACCATTTCCACTAAGATCAGGAACAAGACAAGGCTGCCCACTCCTACCACTCTTATTCAACCTAGTTTTGGAAGTTTTAGCCACAGCAATCAGAGAAGAAAAGGAAATAAAAGGAATCCAAATTGGAAAAGAAGAAGTAAAGCTGTCACTGTTTTCACATGACATGGTACTATACATAGAGAATCCTAAAGATGCTACCAGCAAACATCTAGAGCTAATCAATGAATTTGGTAAAGTAGCAGGATACAAAATTAATGCACAGAAATCTCTGGCATTCCTGTACACTAGTGATGAAAAATCTTAAAATGAAATCAAGAAAACACTCCCATTTACCATTGCAACAAAAAGAATAAAATATCTAGGAATAAACCTACCTAAGGAGACAAAAGACCTGTATGCAGAAAATTATAAGACACTGATGAAAGAAATTAAAGATGATACAAATAGATGGAGAGATATACCATGCTCCTGGATTGGAAGAATCAATATTGTGAAAATGACTCTACTACCCAAAGCAATCTACAGATTCAATGCAATCCCTATCAAACTACCACTGGCATTTTTCACAGAACTAGAACAAAAAATTTCAAAATTTGTTTGGAAAAACAAAATACCCCGAATAGCCAAAGCAATCTTGAGAACGAAAAACGGAGCTGGAGGAATCAGGCTCCCTGACTTCAGACTATACTACAAATCTACAGTAATCAAGACAGTGTGTTACTGGCACAAAAACAGAAAGATAGATCAATGGAACAGGATAGAAAGCCCAGAGATAAACCCACGCACATATGGTCAACTTATCTTTGATAAAGGAGGCAGGAATGTACAGTGGAGAAAGGACAGCCTCTTCAATAAGTGGTGCTGGGAAAACTGGACAGGGACATGTAAAAGTATGAGATTAGATCATTCCCTAACACCATACACAAAAATAAGCTCAAAATGGATTAAAGACCTAAATGTAAGGCCAGAAACTATCAAACTCTTAGAGGAAAACAAAGGCAGATCACTGTATGACATAAATCACCGCAAGATCCTTTTGGACCCACCTCCTAGAGAAATGGAACTAAAAACAAAGATAAACAAATGGGACCTAATGAAACTTCAAAGCTTTTGCACAGCAAAGGAAACCATAAACAAGACCAAAAGACAACCCTCAGAATGGGAGAAAATATTTGCAAATGAAGCAACTGACAAAGGATTAATCTCCAAAATTTATAAACAGCTCATGCAGCTCAATAGCAAAAAAACAAACAACCCAATCCAAAAATGGGCAGAAGACTTAAATAGGCATTTCTCCAAAGAAGATATACAGACTGCCAACAAACACATGAAAGAATGCTCAACGTCATTAATCATTAGAGAAATGCAAATCAAAACTACAGTGAGATATCATCTTACACCAGTCAGAATGGCCATCATCAAAAAATCTAGAAACAATAAATGCTGGAGAGGGTGTGGAGAAAAGGGAACACTCTTGCACTGCTGGTGGGAATGTGAATTGGTACAGCCACTATGGAGAACAGTATGGAGGTTCCTTAAAAAACTAAAAATAGAACTACCATATGACCCAGCAATCCCACTACTAGGCATATAGCCTGAGAAAACCATAATTCAAAAAGAGACATGTACCAAAATGTTCATTGCAGCTCTATTCACAATAGCCCGGAGCTGGAAACAACCTAAGTGTCCATCATCGGATGAATGGATAAAGAAGATGTGGCACATATATACAATGGAATATTACTCAGCCATAAAAAGAAATGAAACTGAGCTATTTGTAATGAGGTGGATAGACTTAGAGTCTGTCATACAGAGTGAAGTAAGTCAGAAAGAGAAAGACAAATACCGTATGCTAACACATATATATGGAATTAAAAAAAAAATGTGATGAAGAACCTAGGGATAAAATGGCAATAAAGACACAGACCTACTTGAGAATGGACTTGAGGATATGGGGAGGGGGAAGGGTAAGCTGTGACAAAGCGAAAGAGAGGCATGGACATATATACACTACCAAACGTAAGGTAGATAGATAGTGGGAAGCAGCCGCAGAACACAGGGAGATCAGCTCGGTGCTTTGTGACCGCCTGGAGGGGTGGGATGGGGAGGGTGGGAGGGAGGGAGATGCATGAGGGAAGGGATGTGGGAACAGATGTATATGTATGACTGATTCACTTTGTTATAAAGCAGAAACTAATAAAAAATATTGGTTTTCCATCATCTCTGTCTTCACGTATCACTGTACAGGTGAGGTTTTTGCTTTTTCAGTTTTGTTAATAAACCTATTAGTACATAAATAGCCTTCTGGCCTTTCCTAAACAAATGGAAAATAAAATCATTTCATTATCCCCAGGGTTTCATGCACTCCTGGTTATAGAACTATCCCTGAAGAAATGGTTCTGTTTGCAAGAAAATGTTTGTCTTGAAGACTTTTCATATTGGACTCTAGGGGCTTCCCCGGTGGCGTAGTGGTTGAGAATCTGCCTGCTCATGCAGGGGACATGGGTTCGAGCCCTGGTCTGGGAGGATCCCACATGTCGCGGAGCAACTAGGCCCGTGAGACACAACTACTGAGCCTGTGCGTCTGGAGCCTGTGCTCCGCAACAAGAGAGGCTGCGATAGTGAGAGGCCCGCACACCGCGATGAAGAGTGGCCCCTGCTTACCACAACTAGAGAAAGCCCTCGTACAGAAACGAAGACCCAACACAGCAAAAATAAATAAACTAATTAATAAACTCTTACCCCCAACATGTTCTTAAAAAAATTGTATTCTATATTTTTGTATTCTTTAGATTTTATGATTAGAAATGGAATATTATTTGAAGCCCTTTTATATATTATTAAAAAATATTTAAAAATTATTAGAGGCAATTTCAATAAAGGGTAAAGCATGGGTCCCGTCAAATTGCAAACGTACAAGGAAAAGCAATATGAGAATAGGTGTTTAGTGTCAAAGAAGGGTATTTTATTATATTGCAAGGATATTTCATAGGAGTTGAGTGTTTAATTTTCAAATGGCCTTCAGATCAAGAAAATAGGAAAGAATCTACTATAGGCCAGGCCTAATAACATGTGCTGGGAAATGAAAGATGAATAACACTGCATCCCATTCATTTATTGATTCATACTCAGATAAGCCTAACTATTCCTCAACCAAGAAGGTACCTGTCACCTGCCTTAAAGCCCCAGAATTATTCCTTAGTCTTTACACTCAGAAGGTAATTCCTTACTTGCCACAAATTGGTTTATTGGATTGTGTTGCTGTGTCAAATTGCTCTGGTTGAAACACTAGTCAGAAAGATGCCAGAGATGATTTTTAACAGCAGTGATACGTATGTGCCTGCTTTGTGTACCATAACTGCATTATTATAGCAGGCTAGAGTTAATTGAATATCCTTTTAAGATACTGAATTTCAGATGACTCAATGAAGCTGCAAGAAAGCAGGCAAGTGAAAAAGAAGGAAGTGAAAAACCAGAGGTCTAAAGAATTGGCTTGATGGCTGATCTGCCATTTACTGTATGAGAAATATAGACTATTGGTTGGTTGGATAATAAAGCATAATGGAATAGGACAAGGAGATCATTGCAATTAAGCAGTTTTATACTCCATGCTTCAGTACGGGTAGTTTGAAAAGATTAGAGACAAATGATTCTTGTGAATTCCTTGAAAACAACGGACAATCCTCATCTCTACAACTCCAATACTGAACTCAGTGCTTGGCAGATGAAGTGCACTAAAATTTTTGTTGATCGAATGAATTAATTTATTAATAAAAATGAATATATGTGGAATCTAAATTATGACACAAGTGAACTTATCTACAAAACAGAAACAGACTCACAGAGAACAGACTTGTGTTTGCCAATGGGGTTGGGGGGGTTGGATTAGGAGTTTGGGACTAGAAGATGCAAACTATTACTTATAGGATGGATAAACAACAAGGTCCTACTGTATAGCACAGGGAACTATATTCAGTATCCTGTGATAAACCATAATGGAAAAGAATATGAAAAAGAATCACTTTGTTCTACACCAGAAATTAACACAACATTGTAAATCAACTGTACTTAAATAAAAATGAAAAAAATAAAACCCATTATCCAGAAGGTGAAAATTTTCCATTAAAATACAGTTCATTCTAAACATATTTATTGAGGAATCTTTGTATTAGATTACCTTATATAAAACTATATAGGTGACTTAAAACCAGTAAAATGCCTTGAAACATTTTAATCTTGTTTAAGATTATTGCATCCTAATTGAAAAGCTAAAACCTGAGTTATTTAGATACTAAGTTACTTAGAATCTCATATAATATATACAATGTGGAAATGAAAAGATGCAGAGTAAATAGTGACACTTGCCTGATGTGTGTTATCTAAACATTCAGAGAGATTTTGCCAAACACATGTTTAAGGTTTCTATCTAGCATCAGAAATCATACAGATCACAATTTTCTCTATGAAATTTCTACAGAACTGTAGGGAAGGTCAAAGTTTTTCTTAGAAAAACTTAAGTGATGTACTTCCCAAAGGGAAGTATTGAACTCTTAAAAAATTGTCCAAGAACATTCACTAGCATTTTATTAATGAAAAATTGAGAGCATAAAAAGGACATTACCAGCCCATGAAAATTCATAAACAATTAAAATAATTGCTTTTAAAAGTACACAACTATTAAATATCATATATGCAACTGATAATAGAAAAATAATATATTATGGATATATGAAAATCATGATGAATTTTGTTTGAAAATAATCTGAATATATTCTATTCATTTTCTGGCATATAGGATATTTTGCTTTTCATGTTTGTTGGTATAAATATTGATGTAACAATCACAACTGGGTAGCCTCCTGGTTGCCTTTCCAGGTTCTGGTATCTGCTTTGAAGAACTATTGTGTTTCTTTATGTCCACACTTGATAAAGAGGAAGCTTAGCTATGTGCCGTGTTCTATGATACTCATGGTCATATAATAAAAACTACACCATTTGCTACATATGAAGGAAAAAAATATCCTTTTCCACTTCTAAATAAGAACTCTCAGTATTAAAGGTCGTCAATGTTTTCTTATTCATTTTTAGAAGGCTTTCATAAACATTTCCCAACTTTCCTACTTTCCTGAAAGATACTACCTCCTGAATTTAGGAGGGACATGATTCACTGAAATGGTAATTTACCAAATGTTCAGTTATTCTACTTACTTATCAATATTCCTTTTAGGATGCCTGTAGGAGATGCAATGTCTCTTTTTCTAGTCCCAAGAGACAGCAGACAATTTATGCATAATAACTATCTGTTACATTTCTCTAACACCTTCACTTTGCTTGTAAATAATAATTGTGTTTTAGTTGTAGGAATGTTTACCAGGAGATTAACAATTTGTAAAAGCCCTGCCATGGAGGATGTGAAATAATATAATTCAATTTGAAAACCTATAATTTCATATGATACAGTTTTACCACTCTTCTTAGTCAAGGTAGGATAAAGCAGCCTTCCTGTCAGAGATGATTGGATAATGTGATACATTACCTGATTACCAAGTGATTCTGGGAAAACAACCCATTTCTCTACATTAATCTGACTTGTTTAGTGTTTTTTCCCCTCTCTGCATTCAGATGAGGTGTTCGGCACCAACCTAATTCTTTTTTATGTACATTGGCTGTTTTTTAAAGCACATTTTTTTTTTCTAAACTGCTTAAATAATGACAGTTTTGCAAAGTTCTGAATAGTTTCCCAAATGTCTTGAATTTTAATTTGGTGTATTTTCCTTCATGACAATATGAGTGGGTGGAAACAAGAAATTGGAAAACATGCAACTTGGTGAATTCCAGTAATATTTAATAATATCTTAATGTCGCTGATACCACTTTGCATTTGTACAGCATTTTTCTTTATGTGCTTTCCACATATTTCATTGTTATTTTGCAATTATTAATTTTTTTAGAAAAGGAAATTAGAAACACAGATGAAATAGACAATTCCGTTTTACACAGGCAGTGAATAAATGACAAATATTAGACAGATGTCTTTTCTGAGATTTTAAACATTTTCTTGAAAAGGGTAGAGATTATTTGTCTATTGTTGAATACAAGGGCTTTCATATATTGTACTAAACCTGTTCCTGATCTCTAAGGATCTATACCTTATGTTTTACAAGATACAAGTGTGTGTCCTTTTATCCACTATACAGGTTGAAGTCACTCAACTCTTTCTCCATGTCGCTCAATACACTGTAATATATCCCTGCCACTAGAATGCCAAATAAGGACTTTGATGTTCTTTTTCCCTTTATAGGTTTGTTCTTGATGTTGTAATATTTTTACTCATGATCCTAGTTGTTTGTTCCTGGTCCAAGGTTCTTTTCCAGTGGTACAAGTGAAAATTCAAGTAGACTTTATTTGCATAAGACAACTTAGACTTTTTGTCTCAAAGGAAGCTTTAATGGCCATATCCTTTAACTCTCTCATGAATGTGGAAACTGAGGCACCAAAAGATGGAGGGCTTCCCTAAATCAAAGAGGATTTTAATGGCAGAATTGTAAATTCAGAGGATACTCTTTATGCTGCTTTTCTAAAATATAAATGTTCCCACTCTTTGTATTCTACAGTTGTGTAATTAAGCCTGTGCCACTTTCATCATTCCACAAAAGAGCTCTTTCTATTTCTTGTTTTCTTCTACATGGAAATTTAATTCTCTAGCTAGATTTTCTACCCTTTGTCATATTTTTCAAATACTATTTCTTACATTATGTTTTTTGAACACTTTTTTTCTGGATCACTGACCTTACTGTTTGGCTTGGATTTTTGTCTATTCAGCTTTTGCTCAGTTGCCTCTATGTACAGGGCAGAATAGTGTTTTCTTTTGTTTTTGTTTTTAAACCACTTTATTGAGGTACGATTGACATATAAACACCTGCACATATTTAATGTATACAATTTGATGAGATTGGAGATAAGATTACAAGCTGTGAAATCATCATCACCATGATTGCCATAAACCTATCTATTACCTCCAAAAGTTTCCTGTTGCCCTCTTTATTTATTTATTTCTGTGGAATAAGAGCATCTAATATAAGATATACCCTCTAAGGAAATTTTAAAATGTACAATACAGAATCATTAGTCAAAATCACTATGCTGTACAGTAGATCTCTATGACCTACTCACCTTGTATAACTGAAACTTTGTAACTTTTGGCCAACCCTCCCCATTCCCCCTTCCCCACTGCCCCTGGTAACTACCATTCTACTCTCTGCTTCAATTACGTTTGACTGTTTTAGATCCCTCATGTAAGTGGGATTTAGCATTTATTCTTTTGCATGTGGCTTATTTCACTCAGCATCAGGCCCTCCAGGTTCATCTATATCATCACAAATGACAAGATTTCCTTCGTTTTTAAGGTTGAATAAAATCGCATTACATACAAATACCATATTTTCTTTATCCCTTCATCCATCAGTGGACATTTAGATTGCTTCCATGTCTTGATTATTGTGAATAATGCTGCAATGAACATGAGCGTGCAGATATCTCTGGGAGATCCTGCTTTCAATTTCTTTGTAAATACACCCGAAGTGGGATTGCTGAATTATATGGTAGTTAGATTTTTACTTTTTTTCAGTGTTGGGAAAGGCATTTTCATGTGTGCAGTTTTTCTACTCCAGCTCAGCCACAGGAGAATGAGAGCTGGGTCTGGAATGCTTCTTAAGCCAGAGATAAAAATCCCACACAGCCTTTACAAAGCTTATCACTTTACGTGGAAATATCTTTTCCTGTTCAGACTTGGTATAGGTGTACTCCTTTGTTCATTTTAAGTGTGTGCATCAGTGGTCCTCAGCATGCCCAAGCTTTCAGTATTTCAGACTTCACGGTAGGAGGGGAGGGAGAAGTCCTTCTATTGCAGCGTGTAGGTCTTAGGTTCTCTCTCAGTTGTCCTGATAGCCATGAAGGACCTGTGAACAATTTTGGAGTTGACTTTGCTCTGTCTCTTCTTTACGTGAGTTAAAGTCTTGTTCCAGTTAATGCCTGACTGTTTTGTGTTTTTATTGGTGATTCTAATGTCCAGTAGGCATAGTGATGATTTTTGCTGTCCTACATGTATTTGGAGTCCTCCCCTGGCATCGATGACTGGTGCATGGTGTTCTGTTCGACACTGAGGAACCTCCATAATGGCTGCACCAAAATACATTCCAATCAGTGAGATACACGTTTCCTTTCCTTCACATCCTTGGCAACACTTAACTTTTGTCTTTTTGATAATAGCCATTCTACAGGTGTGAGGCTATATATCATTAGGGTTTTGATTTTCATTTCCCTGATAACTACTGATGTTGAGCATCTTTTCATATACCTATTGTCTATTTGAATGTCTTCTTTGGATAAATATTTATTTAGTCCTTTGCCCATGGTTAAATCATATTATTTGAGCTTTTGTTTGTCTGTTTTGCTATTGAGTTGTATGAGATCCTTAAACATACTGGATATTAATTCTTTGTCAGATATATGGCTTGTAAATATTTTTATTCAGTAGATTACCTCTTCACTTTGCTGATTGTTACTTTTTCTGTGCAAAAGCTTTTTAGTTTGATGTAATCCCATTTGTCTATTTTGCTTTTGTTATCTGTGCTTTTGATATCATATCCATGAAATCATTGCCAAAGCCAATGTCAAGAGGCCCTGTCTATATATTTTCTACTAGAAGTTTCACAGTTCCAGGTGTTCTGTTTAAGACTTTAATCCATTTTGAGTGGATTTTTGTTTATGGTGTAAGATTTCATTCTTTTGCATGTGGATATCCTGTTTTCCCAACACCATTTATTGAAGAGACAAAGATGTCATTTGGGAGATCCTTAGCCTCAGAAATTTACATGAACTCTAATTACAGACTTGTGAGATAAGATTTGTTGGGTGTGTGTGTGTGTGTGTGTGAGAGAGAGAGAGAGAGTTTTGAAGTGATGACACAATGATTTCATGAGATATCAAGGATCAATTGGGTATCTGTTATTCCATTGGTCCCCATAATACTCCTTCTCTCCTCTTAGAGTAATCCAGTTTAAAGAGATTTGGCATGTCCCTGATATGTGTGGACCCATTACTGAGACAGTTTTTCTCTTATATGAACTTTCCAGTATACAAGAAGCTGAAATTGACCTGTGGTCAATGGGAATCCACTGTTCTGCACAGAATATTCTGGAACACCACTTGCATAACCATGAATCCTTAAATTTTATCTGGCTGCCAGTGTACAGCTAAGTTAGTAGATACTGAATAAAAAAAAAGAACGGAATCTATAATTCCACTGTGAGGGGTTGCAAAAGAAATACTTTTAGATCTGGATTGAAATACTCTTAATATCTGGGACAGAAAATGTGTTAAGTCATGACAGAAAATGTCACAAGTCATGGTTAGATAGATAAAAACATGGAGTGCCTTAAGAAGTCTCCTCCAAAAATGTACATATATATACATATATATAATATATACATATTATGCTTAGGAGGAGCAAGGAAGCCCCTACCATGTGAGAGAAAGCTCTCAGGCTGAGAAGAAGAAAGCCTCGCACTTAGGGTGCAAAGCTGTAAACATGCAAGAAACTGTGTATGACAGCAATAAATCAACTCAGAAAAATGACTGAAGGCAAATTCTATAATTTTTCTATAATTGTCAACTTATGGCCAATTTTGTTTCTTTATACCACCGACATACCTTCAACCTCAGTAGGATTATAATTTTATCTGTAAATATGTAGGTATATAACTTTTTAAAAAGTTGTATTAAAAATATAATCACAATATCTCTATACCATGAAAAGGAACAGTAGCTCCTTAATCTTGTCAGTTATCAAGTCAAATACTTTGAGAGTTCAATTTTGTCAATATAGAGTTTACCTGAGTTTTCTTTTACATATTAGTGTCATGTTTTCTTACCTGAAAATTTTGGTCACATGATAGTAACATAATAACTTTTTACTATGTGTGAGAGAACATTCTAAAAATTAATAAATAAAAACCACAATTAAAGTAGAGTTGGGAAGCCAGAAGAGGGAGGTCTCATGCCCTACAGTGATAGCAGAGCCTGACAGGAAGGGAAAAGTCTTCTATTCTTTCCTGGCAAGGACTCGGCCAATTAAAAACCATGGACACTTTGCTTACTATAACCCTCCCAATTAATTTT